>NW_024041150.1:32170358-32270458 GCF_014851395.1 Micropterus salmoides
GTTTGAAGCCCTTTGACGTTGATGAGTGGAGTAGAAAACAACTCTGCGTCTGTTTCCTGACAGACTCTAAACAAGTGTGATTGGTTGTCAGCTTTGGCATCAAAGGAAATACATATTTCTAACCTTCCCTAGATTGCACTATACTGGGCAATTCTGAGTTGCAGTGGAAGGGGCCAGGAAGTTATTTTGTGGTTTAAAAACTAAATCATATTGTATCTGGGAGTGAGTCAGAACTGCTTATAGTTCCTTTCCCTCCTGATGCAGAAACTTTGTGAGCGGTATGGCGCATGAACTAAAATCAGAAATTCCTCTGAAGGTTTCTTCAGAGTTCCTTGAAACCTTTCTGTGGTTGAATAGCTAGTTAGTTTACTAAGTGTATCTGCTATTGGACATGCACTGAAACCAAGATTTGCAGTCATCTGCAAGATTCATCACCAGACTGGTCTCAGAAAAACAGGGCAAAGGCAGGAATGAACATATCTGTATCTTGTAGCAGGTCTACGTATGATTTTTAATAAACTTATAAAATTAATATTTAGAAATATTAACTCATAATTCCTCGATCTCGGGCACCACCTGAATTCCGTTCGCCCAGGGCCTCCAGGGCTCCCTGGGTATGGGTTTTAATAATTATATATATATATATAATTATTCACTAGTGATCAGTTAGTTAATGATCGCTCAATTATCTTAAATCAATCAGCCAGTCTCAAATCTGGGGGCGAATCCTCTGTACAGGGACCCACGGACGCTTAAACAGTACAGACACAAATCACTATGATCAAGGTGAAATTTATTGACTAACTAAAGGGAATACAACAGTGGGAGTAAATATGGGATTATTACAGGAATAACAGTCAACATGAAACAAACCAGAAGGTAATGAACAGAATATGTAATAGGCCTAAGCCAAGATCAGTACACTGGGCTCGATGGGATTTCAGTTTATATTGTAGAGGGAGAGTATTCTACGAGAATGAGGGAACAAATGGTCAGAAATTATGTTGCAAATTTAGTTTGAATAACCTATGGGTTTCTTAACTATAGATGAGGGCCAACTACAGACACAAACGAGTCACAGAGTGTAGTTTTTTTTGCCTTACTTTTGTCGTAATTCCCCGTAGCAAAGGCTCACTGCCGGTCGGGCTCGTGGATGTTGTCCTGGCCAGGCTGGGTGGCACCCCAGTGGCGTCTTGAGTTGGATTCAAACTGGTGGATTTGCTCCGGAGTCCTTTGCGGGAAAACCCTTGTAGCAAAGGGTGGCCAGACCTTGCTTTGCACTCTGAGTTCGTTTGGTTTCGCTATAGCTCAGCGGAACACACTCCAGACTCTGTCGTTGGAGCCATGACTTCGTTCAACTCGAGGCGAGTATTGAACTGGCTTCTGGGTTTCTGGGTCAATATAGGCTATTTAATGTTGCTGAGTTTAAACAAAGACTGGGGAAAGTTTCATCCCAGGCAGCTCCAAACAAAAATCAAAATCCAATCTCCCGCTAAGATAAATGGGGATTCAAGAACATGAAGCTTTCTCAGTTCGTCTGAAGGAAGTTTAAAGTAGCCTACGAAAGCGTAATTACGAGAGGATACAAGAGAGTACAAGAGTTTTAGTTTCAAGAGAGCGAGACAAAAGACAACTTTTATCTATTCCCCTGCTTTGGGAAGTGGTGACGTCATTTTGGGACTGGGTTTCCCCTGGGGGAGTTACCCTTCGGCCTCAAATGTGTTAACTTTTAGTGGGATAAAGAAAAAATATATATATTCCATTTAATCTCTCTCTCCACAATATCAACATTTGAAAAATATGTAGTTCTAAACATTTAGATAAAGACAAGCAAAACAAGATTACATGTTTTAACTAAAGAGACAAACTAGATGTAAGTACTGCAGCATAAAATCCGTTATACATTGACATTGTGATAGATATTTGGCGCTCATTGTCGGGGTAAGCTGAGTTTTAAACGCTTGTGTGTTATACCTTTTCTGTCCTCTTGGTGGAGCAGACAGTGATTACTAGGGAATAATAGGGAGAAATTAAAACAAAACAAAAGGAAATTAGGAAACTCTTCAAGATTACTTTCTTATGATTCTCTAGTCTTCAAACATCACTAAAGGATAACAACCGTGTCATTACTACTAAACTAAGAGGCAAACACCACTACTAACTTAGCAAGGATTATTATTGAAACAGAACAAAACACAGTTTATAATGAAACATTTGTTGACTCAAGAAGGCAGGGGTTGTCAGTGTCCCCCCTTTTGCATACCTGGCTTATCAAATTTGCACATCAGCTAAAAAGGGGATTGGTGTTTTATGGCCCAGCCATCCTGTGGGAAAAGGAATCAGGGTGAAGCAGGACAGGGGGTACTTTTGATGTCCGGAGGTGACCTGTGGAGAGAGAGGGGTTGGACAGCCCCCTTTGCTGTCCTGCTAAGTGTCTCCAGTGACACCTTTACGGCGAGAGAGGTTCACTAAGGTTCTTGAATACACAATCCTTAAGCGATGCATGTCTGATTGAGTCTCTGCAGGTCCTTACCAAAACACCAGGCGATGTCAAAAGGCCAACTCCAGGGGAGGAAAACTGCCCCCCCCTTTGGCTTGATCTGACCTCACCTCCTCCTTGAGGTGAAAGGCTGGTTGATCCCACTACAATCCATATTTTAGAGGAGCTGATGGTGCAGTTTGGGCAATGCAAAGGTGTGTCAGACAACAGGAGCATGTGGTCTTGTCAGGGGAGTATTTGGGGAGCGAGTTCGAGCCAGACAAACTGCAGCAGATGATAATGGTCACTTTTGGCTGATCTCCTCCTGGCAGCTCACTGACGATGCCATAATCACAGCAATGGAGATTTAATCAGTGCTCTACTCTCTCCAGTCCACGCCAGACCATTTCCATCATCACTGAAATTATTTATGTTCCGGGCGCAGATCACTTTACAGATGAGGGATGTTCTCTTCTATATCGCCCTCTCCACCCGTGTTTTGTTTTTTCTTTTTAATGCTTATCACATTTATTTTATTGGTTTGGGTGCTATCTTGATTCTCCTCTCCTTAAGTGATTCCTCAATCAAGAACACACTTTGTGTCTCACACACATACACACAAAAATGACCATAAAACAAACCCACCCACATTCATTCACATAAACATATTGTAACATAAGCACACACTTGTGGAAACACTAGTCATACTACACATGAATACACACACTCATGCATGAACACCAGACACACATACATGCTGGCCTAATTTGCTGCGCGTTCTCACAGTTTAACCAGAACATCACGGCTGACACTGACTCATTAACGAGAGAAAAATGGGACGGTGAACAAAGGAGGGCAATGAAGATGTGAGAGAATACGAGTGAAGAAGAGTAGGAGAAGATTGGAGAGGAAGAAGGACTAGTTAAAAAGAAAGGTGTGAAAGGAATAAGGAATGAGAGGAAGGAAGAAAATAGACACTAAGAGGAGGAGGAATAACGGGAGGAAGAGGTGGAGGAGCAAATGCAAGTGATGGAGAGCTGTGATATCTCGTTGAAAAATATGTTGTTCTTAACTCAGCCTAATTGAGCCGTCTCTAGCAGTCAGTTTAAGAGTGTAAGGCCAAAAAAATCCCAGTGTTTTTCAGAACCAGACCTTTTCAGGTGGCTGCACTCCAGGAAGTTAGTGGTGGGAAAATCCTCCATGTCTAAGGTAAAGTTGAAGGTAATCATATGTTGTTGTTTTTTTAGTTTAGTTCTACAAAGACTGAACCGCAAGTAATATAATGATTTTTTTGGTGAAGAGGAAAAGAGTAAATGAAGAGACGGAGAACATTAGATTTGGTTAAATGCTTATGCAGAACTGCTCATGTCTCACAAGTAACAATACTGTCTGTATTAATAATAAATAAAAAATACATAACATAAAGAAATAAAAAACAAAATATATAAATGTTAATGTGTGTACTATCATCAATACTTTGAGTTACTAGATCAACCAACACTCCAGCCAATGTGGAAATGGAACAAAAACATTATGTTGATATCCAAAAGGAACAGGAGCAAAAGGAGAGAGTTTAAAAGGGTAAATTGAAGATGGAACATTTTAGCACCAGAAGAAGACGTGGAAGATGATGTTTCTGTGATGTACAGCACAAATTAACCAGCAGGGGGAGATGAAGGATCACATCAGCTAATTCAATGACGCATGACGATGCAAAGTGGCAAATCCAGTACTTGAAATCAGTTCTACCAAGATGAATGCATACATGGGGAATATCTGGTAAAATTATTGGATTGTGTTCTGTACTTACAAGATTTAAGAGAAGGGTTTAAAATTTACAGAGCATCAAGCAATACTCTGTTGTTTTATCAGTGTATTTTCACTTCCTTCTCTATGCGCTGTTGTGTTTATATTTAGGTTATGTTAACAATAAACTTCCTTTTGAACCTATGTGTGACTTTTTGGCAAGTGTTGCTTAGAGCCCTGCGCTTTCTTAATAACTGTTCCTAGATTTAACAAAAACTCTTTCAGCAGTAAAGCCTTTACTCACTGAGCTCCCCTTCTTTGACTTCTTAAACTCCCACTGCAAATTTTGAAGCAGGCTCTGTTAAGATTTTCATATTAGACTGAAAACCCATCTTGTTCTTACAGATTGTGTGGTATAAACTTGGTCACACAAGTGTAACAAATACTGAGGCGGGATATTTTTAGATTTCAACCATAACCATTGTTATTAAGCCCCCCCTTCAGTCAGAAATGTGTTTTGCTTAGTATTACTTCACTTGGGTATTGTTGATGTGCAGAATGATGTATGTTCAGAATAAGACACGTTTTCACATTCATCTGCTGAAAGGGGAAGAATTTCTCTGCAAGTGGTTCTCCACTTGGGTATTTTTAATTTGCGCATAAAGTAGAAACTCCAATGGAAAATAAATTTGAAATATTGCAAAAAAAAGTTTTTGTACTTCCTGCAGTTAATCTTTTGAAATGAAAAACATTTGCTGGAGAAACACAGAGAAAAGTCACATTAGCTCGCCATCTAACGCCGAGCAACTTTGCTAATGCTGAATGAAAGGTACGGCGCCGGTGTTGAGCTGCCTCTGAGACGGGAACGTTGAAGTAACACAGCCTGAACATGTCTGTGTGAAAAGCCACAGCCTCCATGCTGGTGTTTCTGCATTTATTGCAGGTTTTCTGTATGAAAGCGGTTGTGTGTCGGATTCTGCTCGCTCATGAGTTCAAGCGAGCACGCGTACGAGCACACGCCTGGTTGCAATCTTAAAACCGCACCGCTAGTGGCCGCTGGAAACTACATAATGCCCCTTTAAGGAAATCTGAACGTAAAACTTTTGTAGAAATAATTTTTTTTTTAAGTTTGAGAAAAAGTAAAAAAACAGCTGAGATATATAGAAGTCAGTACATGTGGAGTCACACACACTTCTGACCTCATTCACTGTTAAAACGCAGGTTGTCTTTTTGGATTCTGCTTATACGGTAGCATACCTCACAGGTTTACGGTGTTCATGTGTGTATGTGTGTGTGTGTGTGGGGGGGGGGGGTTGACGTGCATGTAGACACTGGTTAAGCTCAGACTAATCCATTCGAGCCAAATTCCACACACACACACGGCTACATACACACACTTGTCACAACGCTTCCACTTCTACGAGGGTTTGTTCTGGAAAATGTCACCCACTCTCTTTCCCTCCTCTCTTCTATCTTTCCACTCTCATCCATCTCTCTTCATATCATGCGCCCCCCCTCCCCCTCCCCTCTTGTCCTGCTCTGTTATATATCTATCTTCTCTCCTCCATGTCCATTCTTATGTTCCTATTTTCTTTCCTCACTCTTCACTCTCCATTTTTTCTTTCTCTAATTTAATCTCTCTTTTCCGTTCCCTTATCCTCCCTTTTTGGTCCCCCTTTATTCCGCCTTGCTTCTCTCAAACTCTTTTCTGTCCATAACCCTTTCTAGCTTGTCCTTCTTTCCTACCCTCCTTCCCATGATTGCTCCCTCGCTCCTTCCTTCTTTCCTCCCTTAGCCCGCTCACCCTTTCCTACCCTCTCTGCCTTTCCATTCATCTGTTCAAGATGATCCTGTAATTGAATCAGGTGTCCCATGGATACCGACTCCCACACACTGGGCAGAACAAGCAGGCACACACAAGCACAACCACACACACACACACACACACACACACACACACACACACAGTCCAGACCACTGCAGGAGTAATAGCAGAGGCACCAGGTGTCTGCGTTATGATGGATTATACGTGTTCCCATTCGCACACAAACACACACACAGAGTCACGCACACTTGCAGACACACACAGTCACATATTCATTCATTCATTCCCCTTGGGACATTTAGCAACCAGACGAGATTAGTACACACGGTGAATTCAATAACGTTGTATTTGGAATAGTGATTCTATTAAGCTCGATTACTTTTTAGGGTTTATTGACCAAACCTTTTAACATTTTTTAGATCTCATGCTGCTAAAGATTTAACTTCTTATAATTCATTTAGACACCAGCATTGTGAAGTCCTGATTGCATACTGTGTTAGCGTGACGTTAGCATTTAGCTCAAAGCACCGCCCTCACAGAGCAGCAAGGATGGCTCTACCTGTAGACTCCTGTTCTCGTTCAAAATGTGTTTGTAGTCAGTTTAAGTCATGTTTTCAGTCTTTTTCACTCAACATGCATTGGTCGAAACTGAAGTTACATTGTCAAAACTCTTCACACAGTCAGCGAAATAGAAGTGTACTTGAACCAAACTGTGAATTATTTTTCATTGCTTTCACTGGTGTCAACATTTCTTTGAGTGCCTGGAACTTTCACAGAAAAAGATGTCGCTGTAGTTTGTTGTTATTCATATTCAAAGATCAAGATGAGAGTTCAAAATTTATATCTAAATAGCATAAAGCAGATTATCATAAAGCAGATTATCTAGGCTGTCTACTTATAGATGTTCTGTTGCCGCAACTGACCGCTGAAGTCATTTTTCCCACTTTCTGCTCTTTTTGGATATGCTCCTCAGCAGTGTTGCCCCAAACGGTCGCCTCATCTGTCAAGGTGAAGAAATATGGGCAACTTTTTCAAGGGGACTCAGATTTGCAGTATTGCGGGACAGGTATGAGAATAGCCAACTAACCATTGTGAAAAAAACAAAAGGCTTAGAGTGAGATAAGAACTGCAAAGAATGACGTACCCATTTAGGAAAAATATAATTTTGGAATGAAAAGCTTTATTACTAATGTTTACATGCACAACTTCTAAACGAGTCAGCAAGAGTCAGTTTGTCAAAACTTTATTGTTTCCTTGTCCTATCTGCATTGAGACTGAAACTTCTGTTCAACCCCATGGCTCTCTAAAGTCCAGGACACTGCTGCTCCACAACCTTCCTTTCATGAAGTAGGCTACTTGAGGTCATCATTTACTTTCAGTGCAGGTGTAACTGGACCTTTGCTTCAAAGCCCCCTCGGCATTCAGGCCGCACTCTCCAGCTGGCCTGCAGCACATTGGACCCGCCCCCTGGCAATGATTGACAGATTTTATTACCAAGAGAAGCATGGATGAAAGTCTCTAAACATTGGTCAGTAATGGAATATAGAGATTTAATATAGATACCTTTGAAAAGGTGCAACAACACCAAACATAAAAGGATGTTACGTATTTTTGTTGTCTGGAGAGCCGATTATCTAAATAGAAAGAAAGAAAGTCACATTAATATTAAATGATACTGTATCAAATCCATGAGTCATTTTTACAAAAATAGACCTCACCAAGTTCATGTTGGCTTTCGTGGGACCAAGCTATCCCTCATCACATTAGGCGGATGGTTGACAGTTATTAATATATGTTTTGGAGTCAGTAGTTCATTGCATTTCACGACTTGTTACATTAATGACGTTTCCAGGGCAATGTGTTGTTGAGAGGGTTCACTGAGGATAATAGATTTTAAGATGGGGTAAACAAACCTGAAAGTCTTTGGCACTGTTCGCAGCCAACAGGTGTGTCACACAAAAATCTGGGCCCTTTCCATAAGCACTCTCTATGTGTCCCTTTGTCCATGTCTATTTGTTCTAGTATCTTTGTGGGCCCTCTTCACATGAAGGCCCTGTATACTCAGCCCCCCAAACCCCACAATCCAACACCATTTGAGGAAAAGTACATAAAATACTACCATGAAAATCTACTTAAAGTATCAAAAGTAAAATTCCATACAAAGCGTAAAAATAGCCCCTGTGAGTGTTATGCTATTCAAATTGATCAGCATCATATTTTCATATTCCATATTTTCTGAGCTCAGCATATGTTTTGTGTATAAAATCTAAATGTGTAGAGTAACTTGTAGCCTAATTATAACCAGATAAATGTAGTGGAGTTGAATATTTCCCCCTGTGCTGTTGTGGAGTAGAAGTATCAAGTACTTGTACTACTTGTACTTAAGTACAGTAGGCTGCTTTAGGAAATGTAGTCGCTATTGGTGAAGCAAAAAAGAGGCTTCACATTTTGTGAACGGAACGTGTGTTTTGTATGAAAAATAGCCTATAAATCTGCTAAGTAACCTAACTAAAAAATTACAAATAAATGCAGAGGAGTAAAAAGTACCATATTTCCCTCTGAATTGTTACTATATTTTACAATTTGATTTAACAGTAGACAATAAACTGTGAGAAAACGCGGGGAGAGAGAAAATGTGTAGTGGTCTGCTGCCGGTTTACCGATGTCTGCTCCAGGAACCAGGACGCACTGCGAGGCGCATCGATGTGATGCGCATTTGCAGCAGCAGCAGCACCAGTCTGTTTTCAAAAATATGTTTCATCACCTGTAGCTTCAGGATTGAGAGCTGAACAGAGAGAGAGAGAGAGAGAGAGAGAGAGAGAGTGTATCACTCCTCTCCTCTTTCCCGCGGCAGCAGCAGACATCAGGATGGGTCGCGCGGAGAAGCATCATCAGCACCACGAGCCGCTCCGTCTCCGTCCAGGTGGTGCGAGGAGCACAAGCTGATCCCGCGGAACACAAGAACGAGGAGAAGGAGCAGAAGAAGACCGGAGGAAGGCGGAGGAGGAAATCCCGCGAGAAAAGAAGAGACAGACAGACAGATACACGCAGAGAGCATAGAGAACATCAAGTGAGAAACCAGCCGCATGTGAGGTGCGCGAGACCCCCGCGGTGAGGGGACTAATCGTTAATTTGGAGGAGAGCAACGGTTATTTTTGTTTTTTCCACTTTGACGGAGAAAGAGGCTCTCCGAGAAAAGGTAAGAAACACCAAACACCGACTGTTTTTTTTTTTCCTTTGGTTTTCAAATCCGGATTAGGCTAAAGCCGCACGAGGAGCGAATTAACACCTGTACGAATCCATAATTGATTAATTAACTAACCTACAACTGTGGCCTTTAAAATGTAACTGAAACGCAGGTTGGACTGCGCAAGCACTCGTTTCTGATACCTGTAATTATGTTAACCCCGCTTTTCCAAAAAAAAAATTAAACGTCGGCCATAATGTGGACAGTGGTCAGTGGTCAGGACAGTGGTCAGTTTTAACATAACTGAACCGTGTTTGCTGAAGAGAAGCATGCTAATGAAGCTGCGTTTGTTCTGTGGTGAGATCAGATTTTTGATACTTTTGATGCGGTTTTTGGTTTTGTCTTCAACAAAAATCTGCCCGGGTTTATTTCAGCAATGTCTGAGATGGGATTTAACCTAAAGAATGACCGTTTTTCTTCTGTAATTCTTGTTATTAAAATAAATGTTCCCTATATGCCTCCCTCCCACATGTCCTGAATGTTTCACACCTTCGTATCACTTGAGCTGGAAGCACTGAACTGCGTTTACATGCTGATACGCTATATGGAGGTGTTGTTTACACAGAATCCTGTTTTATTTATTTTATTAAGCAAACTCTAGATGTTTCATGTGGCTTGATTGTGAATTTGAGGGACTGTGGTGATGATTTTGTTGCTGTTGTGGTGAAGCTGCCGCAGGTTGTGTATGTGCTGTTGCAGGGAAAGAGAGAGAGAGGGTTTGGCTAGGAGATGCTTTGGGTGACTGGTGGGTGGTTTATGTATCCTGACTCTATTGACTAATGCTGGAAAAAGAGGGGGTGCAGAGAGAGTGCGTGCGCGGTTGTATGCGTGCGCGCGCGCGCGTGTGTGTGTGTGTGTGAGAGAGAGAGATTGAGAGAGAGAGAGGCGGGCTGCAGAGTTTGTGTGGGTCTCTGTAGGCTCTGCTCTGTGCGCTTCCGTGCGCTTTGCGTGCGCCTGAAATGGAGGTTGTGCAGTTTTTTTGCGCGTGTGCGTGTGTGTATTCGTGTGTGTGTGTACATAAGAGAGACGGTGCAATTCTCCCTTGTGTTTGAGTGTGCGTGCGTGTACGTGTGTATGTGAGTGCGCATAAAAGAAGAGGAAACGAAAGGGAAAAGAGAGAGATGGATGGAGCTGCAGAATGTGTGTGTGTGTGTGTGTGTGTGTGTCGGGGTTTTTTGTGTGTGCCTGCACCTCGGCGCTTGCTCGAGGGCCCAAAGGGTTTTCCCTGCATATTAAACTCTTCATCGGGGCTGTTAAGTGTTTCCCCTGTCCACCTGAAAGAAAGTCTAACCTCCTTATGTCAGGCAAAACGGGAAGTTTCTGCTGCCACTACAAACACACACACACAAACACATGCACAGGCAGAGATTCGGCACAGATGGCAAACAGCAAATCTACAATATGAACATCTGATGAACAATAATTGTGCCTAATTGCATCTTGAGATTTTAGTTCATTATAAACCATCAGCCTGTCTGCAGAAACATCCAGTTCAGTTTCCCTGCTCTTGTGAAAGAAAGCTGACATGCTAAAATGAGAGGCAACAGGACTGTAAAATAATTTTGATCCTACTTATTATCAGAATTAATTACAATGATAATAGTTGCAGAATAATTATCACTCAGTCAGTGTTGGGCTTCTCTGTGAAGTCAGTGCAGCTCAGGTCTGTGTTATCCAGTTAAAAACATAACAGGCGGACTGGGCTGGGTTTTTGTTGGGTTGAAACAATTTTTTGACAAATGACTGCTGACTTGACATACATACTAAACATTTACTGGTTCCAGCTTGTTGTGCCATTATGTTTGGATTTACTGCTTTTCTCTGTTTTATATGACTTCAAACTGAAGATGTGGACTAGGAGAACGAGACAAGCAATTTGAAACATTTTCAATAGATCTGTCGATAATGAAAATAGTTAGATGCAGCCGTCATCAAAAACACACAACAACTGCTTTGAGAACAGCCAGCACAATGATCATCACAACATGTAGTTTACCACAGATAGGACCAGACTGCGAGTCAAGGTTGATCCACTGTATATGTTTTTGACACTGAACATCTCCCAAGACAAAAATTGTCAGTATTTTTCTTGTTTTTCAGCTTCGATGTTCGTCCTGATGGTGTTGTTTGTGTAACAGATCACACTTCAGTGATCCCCCATCCTTCTTTCTCATCTTTTTTTTGTGCTTCATCCAAACGTTACCTCAGCAGCTGCAGAGAAGGATGCCTTTGAAATATGCTGTCAGTGCCAATCCAGTATGACTTATAAAGTCGACATGTTTGTGTGCCTTTTTCCTCCAAAAGCACACAAAGAATAATAAAAGTTTATTTGTGTAGTATCTTGCAAAACAATGGTACAATGTTTCTGAAGCACATAAATAGTCAACAAGAGTGTTGTAACAAGGGGCAGAAAAGACTAAAGGATGGAAAAAGAGATGTGATGAAACTCAAAGGGGGAGTAAACGCACTTTGAAAGAGGGCTTTAAACATGAATGTTTGTTTAAAGAAGGGATTTAACAAAAGACAGTGGCTTAGCTCTGTGGAGTGCACAGAGGAGCAAGAGTTTCACACTAAGACGGATGTCAGACAGAAAAGGAAAAGTGGATCATATCTGAGCTCCACCTCAGAATAATAGATTTAAACCTGTCTTCAGCAAAGCAAATGGTCCAGACTATCAGCTAATTCTCAGCACTTTGTGCCTCAGGATGGGAAATGTCAGTACTGGGAGAATGAGCGATGTCTCTGCATCTGCCGGTGGTCTGACTTAATCTTTGCATCATTGAACATTATCAGCAGATGGTTGCAGCTTCACTGTTGATCTGAAATATAGAGATGTGAAATAAGAGCACCTGGAGCCCAGCCTGCGTGTGTGTGTGTGTGTCTATTATAAGTGTGTGTATTGTATGTGGCTACAGTATACTGTGTATTGCCCCTAAACAACAACTCCTACTGCCTAAATGACTAAATAGGCCATTTATCAGTGCCCTCTGAAAATACCCATATGAGCAATACAGATAAAATTATAAAGATTTCATATTCATGTTTTCTGATTATCCAATGACATCTGGTTAACATCTGGTTAAATGTGCTCTGTGGAGCTTTCTTGTACCACCTCACAGGTCTAACAAAACTATAACTATATTCCCTTGTTAAAAATTTTAAATGCTGACCTTTTTTGAATATTAAAATGCTGCATCATTGGTTACATACATGTGTCTTAGCTCGCAGTCTTTGTTTCCCCCTTGCTTTGCTGGCACAGTTGCTTTGCTTGTCAATGCTGCCAACTATCGATCAGTGGAGGAGCATGAAATTGGCGACAGGAATGTGTTCATGGCGCTCGTGTGTTTTAGGACACACGTGAAACAATCAGATCCGGAACTCACTTTTAAAAACATCATCAACATCATAAAGCTTGCCAAGCAGCTAGCGGGGTCAGGCACGCCCTCAAACCAAGCTAGTCTGAGCCGAGGCCCTTTGGCTCGACTTGCCTTTGTTTGGGTTTCCATTGTAGAAATGTTGTACCTGTACCTGCTTCCAGGTACTTTTTTTCATATCAGGTTCCAAGCGAGCTGAGGGATACTAAAATGTAACGTGAAAACACGACAGACTGCTGATTGGTCAGAGAGAGTCATTACTGTTCACTGCATCATCATTGCGTGCACCAGACAGAGGCCAGCAACAGAAAGTTTTATATTTTACAGTTTTTGTATGGAATTTCATCACTGAATCCACTTCTGAGAAGTTTTGAGGTTGGAAATCCCGCTGTGTAGATTTCGAATATTGATAGTTTTACGAGAAGTGATGGCGGAACAAAAATGTGCTTGAATATTTGGAGTTGAGGAGCTCTGCAAGTGGCTGCGGGGGAAGCCTGTGCCAACCCGAGGGAGGAGCGTGTGAGGCCGGCCAGCCGCCCGCTCACAGAGCCCTCTGCTCCCGCCGTCACACAGACCGCTGCAGCAACAACTGCAGAGGAAAACACAGCTGGAAGGTTTTCATACCGCTTATCTGTCTTTACATTCTGAGGAATGTTGAAACGTTTTAACTTAAAAAAGAGAAAGCTGTGTGGATCGCTGGTGTCTGTGTCGCATTGAACATTATGTCGCAGCAGTTGTGTGTGGCGTCGCTATGACGACAAGCTACGTACTATCTCTGGGTACTATCTGCAATGGAAAACGGAGCAGGGTCCAGTCTATCGATTTGCGCTATGGTAGCATTTTTCGGCAAAGGCAGCATAGATCATCAGAACACCGGCAACAGTTCAACTGTAGTCCTAATGGTATGATGTGGAACAATGATGTTGTGGACTTGAGAGTAACATCTGCTAGGTTACGGTCTCAGTCTTTGATTTGGATCACACTACCTTGTTTCTTACGACCCGCCCTTCTCTGCTTCTGATTGGCTAGTAGTCCTTACCTGGGATCTGCGCATATGCAACTCCCAACAAAGATTTTGTACGTAAGATGCGTCACTCTGTAGCTCAAGAGCGGACTGTACAACACACAGGGTGAAAAGAGGAGCTGCAGCAATGTGCAGTATGAGAAAAATATAGTGTTTTTTGAAAATGAAACCATGTAAACCTGTTCTGGTACAACCCCTAATTAAGATTTTCAAACTGAAAATGAGCATAATACCACCTCTTTAAGAAATTTGCAGTATAGGCTGAAGGATGAGCTGGTATATGGATGGGTAGATATTATTTATATACTAAACCAGGTGTGTTTAGTGTTGATTTACCTGATTGGTGCTTGTAAAATAACCACTGTATCTGCGTCTTCTAAGGTCGAACCGATTTTTTAATTTTCTCACCGCTGGCTTAAGTAACTGCATCTCCCGACAAAACACCAAGGTTTTACTTAAGCGTTCAGTAACATAACTCCGTCAACTCGAGTAGTTCACCTATCACCTGCTCTGCTCCACTTCATGTACAGACACTCACACACACAGAGCCCCCTCAGGGACCCATCTGTCACCCAAAGCTGTCAACTTGGGGGAAACACTGGGCTGCTGTCGTCCTCTTGCGCTCTAGATGTTGCTTAAAGTCAATAATGTTGGATTACTATTTCTTATTTCATGGGCTTTTTGGGGTGATGCATATGTAATAGGTTTTTTTTTAATGATGTATTACATTTTAAATGTTCAATAAATAAATTATGTTAAGTCAGTGAGTAATCTTGTTGAATAATTTTGATCTCAATATTGACCAAAATAATTTTGATGATAATTTTTACTGTAACTGAGCAGCCCTACATGAATATTTAATTTTAATTCATGAAATGCACCTCTGCCTTTTTTCTGTACAAGTTAACCCTTCATTCAATACAGTTTCTTTATGTTTTACTGTTGTTAAAGACATGACATGTTTTATATTTGCTGAAGAGTGTATTATGACCTGAGACTGACTTGGGACTTGTCGGTCTTGACATGAGACTTGACTCGATCTGGACTTGGGACTTGAGTGCTAAAACTTGAGACTTCCTTATGACTTGTAAAACAACGGCTTGATCCCACCTCTGGTAGAAACCAACTCTGACTGTTGGTAGGAGACTGTATGAACTGTAGTCTCCTGTGTCAAAGTCATCAACCCTTACTTCCCTACTAATGGCTTTTGTTTTGCAATATTAACATTGTGATATTTGTATTATTGAAACATGGCATCACAAACTTTTGCTTGTCAGATGAATGTTAATATACTTGTCCTAGGCATTTGAACTAGTCGCCAACTATGAAAATCTTGGGTTTGTGTGAGATTGAAAAAAAAAGTCTGGTCACACATCCGCCAACTGTACTTCTCCCATCCCAGGGTCCCTCATATGGTCACACACACTGCTCACACTTCCTACTTCTGACACCATTTGTAGTGAAAGGCGAGAGCAGGCACCATAGCCGGATTCGAACCCGGGTTCCAGAGTGGAGGACAGTTTAAACACATCTACTTCTTTTTCAGTAAAAACAAACAAACAAAATTGATGTATTTCAAGTATGAAATAAAGAAGTAGGAACGCGTGGAACGGAATTTTTTACCTGGAAGGTTATGGCGGTGCACTAGTTGCTGTCTAACAGCTGTAGCATGCTAGACATCCGTGGCTTAGCTTGGTAGGCCAATAGGGTTGCCACCCATATTTGAGAACTAAATAGCCACGTCCCGTATTGATTCAAAACGGGACGTGGTTTGTCCCTTATTTCAGAGTTGTCTTTAGTGGAGCATCCCATGCAAATCATCATGCTGTGAATACTTCTCCTTTTCTACTTCTGATTGGGTAATACTCGCTGCCATTGTTGGTTTGATTAATACTGTCAGGTTCAGGGCCAATTGGAGTCAGATAAGGGCGGGTCTCTCTTGGCAGGGAGTCGAGTTGAAACAACGGCAGAAACTGTGCAATTTGTCGGCCATTGTTCTGTGTGGTGCACGGTGGCCTGTCAGACATGTGACAGCATGCCGAGGCAGTGTAATGATTTAATAAAACGTACTTATTGTCTGATTTTGTTACAATGTAAATGAATCACAGCCCTACATTATGTATGATTTATTTTTTAAGGTTAAGGTATACAGTCAGGTACATAAGCATTCATTCAATAAGAGATAAGAGAGATATACGCTATTTAATCCACATTTAATTATCAAAATATAGTGCCTATGTGAAGAATATAAGCAACCATGTGTGCTGTTATGCTTAACCAATCTATAGAATTGCATGATTCAATACTGTAGAATAACCAATAGGCTGAATAAAAACTGAAAAAAGAAATATATAAATTTATTTACAGACCAATCATAAAATGGCTTTCAATTAAATTGAAAAATGTTTGTAGATAGATTATTTATGTGTGGTTTCATTGTTTAGATGGCATTACTGAAAAAAATGAAACATATTTTAGCCAAAATCTGTGTTCACGCCACCCTTTACAATTACTCAAGTCCATTAGCAATTTCTCAGCAAGAACAGGTGCAGTTGTTTGAAAGTTTGAAAGGCAAACAGCTACTCAGTGCTGCATGAGTACTGTACTTCTGACTAGAAAACATTTAGTATAAAAGGAAGTAGGCCTAACATGCTCCAATCCTGCACACGAGGCCTACTACTTCTAATCCACTGATGTTAATGATGTTCATGGAAAGTCTTTTAATCAAATCGTATCAAAACATTTGTTTTACCCAATTTATAGTTAATAAGTTATGAACATGTTGATTTAATAAGTTAATGAAATACAGTTCACATACTATTTGTTTGTGGTCTCACTGTCTCACATTTTGTTGGCCTATGTTTATTATTGTAGCTGTGTGTTCAGCTATGACAATATAACCACTAGTCTGTTGAGTGGTAATAGAGAGAGACTGAGTTCATCTGTTCACACTGATTTCAATAGCAGATAGCTTATTATAATGTCCAACTTAATACTTTCCATGTTTTAAAGTTGTGATATACCACCACTGGCACACCATCGGGCCTGTCGTTGCTGGGCCCTGAGGGGTGCGGTCCCCGCTCCGACAGGCGTCCCTTATTTTTTTGTATTAAAGATGGCAACCCTAAAGGCCAAGTTAGTCAAGCTCATGTAGTGTCGGTTTCCTGGTTTGTTGCAGTGAAAATGGATGATGATGGGTGTAAAACTGCATGCCAACATAGTTCAGCTGAAGTCGGTGTGTCTGTGGGAACACTTCAAGCATGTTATTTTCGATGGCATCACCTGAATGTGTCGTGCGTCGAGTATCAGAACGAGACAAAAACGGACTGGAAGGTGAGTCCTTCTCCCCACAGCGATCAGGCAGCTTCAGGCAGTGCCAAAGTATTCTAAGGGAGTGTTTATCAGAGCGATATGAGACTACAGTCTGACCACAGTCTGTCGCAGATGATAAAGAATTTAAGCATATGGTCAAAGTGCTTGCACCCCGCTACAATGTCCCTTCACATTTTATTCAGTCCGTTGTGCTGCCGTATATAAACGACTGCAAGAATTATAAACAGGTCAGATTCTAACGATGGACCATTGCTGACATTTGTGTTATTTCTTTTTTCTTGCTGACAGTATTCCAGTCAGAATGATGGCCGCTGTTGAATGTTTACATTCTTCAAAATAAATGACAAATGTCATTTTCTCTGCTCTTTTTTTTGTTTGTTTTCCCTGTACTGAAAATGTACTGAACTATGATCCCAAAACCAAATCATGATTTTTGTGCACTATTACACCCACATTGTATGTCTTTAGTGTCAAGAGATAAAAAGAAATAAGAGAAAATTGTGTGTTCTGTGTCCTACATTTTGGAGATTCAGTAAATTTGGGAAAATTGTGTTCATGCATTTAATGTTTCAAGTGCAATAAGCATTAAATAGAACTATTTAAAGTCAAGCTGAGAAAGACCCAAATTGCTTTTTAATCATTTAAGGTATTCTTTAAGCAAACATTTGTAACTCTGGTTCCAGCTACTCAAATGTGAGGATATTCTTCTTTTCTCTGAATATATTTGAGGTTTTGGACGGTTGTTCTGAAAAAAGGGGAAATTTGAAAAGGCTGCTGTGAGCTCTGGAAATTTGTGATGGGAATTTAGAAATATAACTGACATATGACGGATTACTCAAAACAGTAAGTGAAAGATTTGGACAGGTTTCCATTGTACAGTTTCTAACGACTGATTATTATTAGTTCTGGTCCAATGGTTGTGTGTATATTGTCTCTCCGTGTGTAGAATCAGGAGCAGGTTTTGGGCTGACGGACAGCGAAAGTTTAAAATCCTTTTTTTCTTCTTTTTTTTTGGTTTGCTCTTTTGCTCTGACCTGTGTGGGTGAGAACTTTTTTTAAACTATCACAAGCCTCTCTCTCTTTCCATCACTCCTCCCTTCCTCTCTCTCCCTCTTTCTTCCTCCTCCACTCATTTGTTTTTTTTTTCAATTTTCCAGATAGTTGGATGGAGACAGAGGTGCTTGGCTTGTGATTGTTTTGCGCAGCAGGGTGAAACGCCGGCAGTACACGTCCACTCTTCTCTGTATTTTCCTTCCTATCTTTCCCTCCCTTTCTTTCTTATAACTCACTGATGATACCTTTTTCCACACTGCTCCCTCTTCTATCTCACTCCATCCCTCCATCATTTCTCTATGTTCCCACATCTTCATCTTAACTTCCCACCGTGGCTCTCTCTGCAGTTCTCTTCTCTCATATTTCCCTTTATTTTGCCATTCTTGTTTACCCTCTCACTCTATTTAGTTCTCCTTTCTTTGATGCCTTTTTGCTCCACTCATCATCCCCCTTTTCTAATTTCTTTCCCTCTCATCCTTCCTCCTTTGCTCCTTGTTGTTCTCCTCTCATCGCTCCAGTCAGCATCGAGTGCCTCGTCCTTCTCACGCAACCTCCCTTTTCATGCTCTCATCTCTCTCTGCTTGGTTTTCTATTTCTGTTCTGATTCCACCTCTTGTAAGATCTCCTTCCTCTCCCTCCCTCTTCATATCTCCCTCACCTCTTCTTTGTCCACCCCCCCCCCCTTCACCTTCTTTCCTCTCACCTCCTTCTCTCCCCTTGTCTTCTCTCCTTCCTCCTATCTCCTCTCTTCTCCTCTACTACAATAACAGTCACAACTAGGGTTGGGCCAATAGACGGTGCCATCGTCCATCGGCAATGGCTGACAGACATCACAACGTTGAGCAGGCATCTTGATTGTAACCCTAGTAACAACAACCCTCTCAGGAGGCAATTTAAAGGCAAATGATTGCAACCCATACCAAGACAGATTATGTGACACACAGATACTATATATTGATGTATGCAAGCACACATGCAAGCATAAACATCCATTTGCACACATAAACTGCACCTCCAACATGTACTGCAGAGTACACACACACACAGATGCTTTTACTTATGCGTAAGCTTGACTAACTGTGATATATATTGTACTTAGAGCTGGTCTCTATCAATTAGAAACTCTCTCTCTTTCTCTCTCTTTCACACACATACACAGACTGTAGTTTCTCCACACTGCCTCCTCTACATGCTTTATTAGCCGAGAAGACACACACACACACACGTGCGCGCGGCTGGTAGTAGTGATGGTATTACTACTCGGCAAGTAGAATGACATCATCACCAGTCCTTCGAAACAGCAGCATGGACATGATCTGTCTGCTACTGAGCTGGAGGACACACACAAACGCACGCACACACACACGTCATGTATGTAGATTTCACAGCCACACAGTCATTGTTATTGATTGACGCCCTTATCAGGAAGGATGACATAATTTGCCAGCACTTTCCAAAACCTGTACAAATCATTTTTTATGATGTGACCGCTCCGGTTAAGGGGTTGGTAAGGCTTAGACAAAAAAACAACTTGGTTAGGTTTAGGGAAAGATCATGGTTTGGTTTAAAATAACTACCTAGATCAGATTTTATTGTAGATATGTTTATCCTTGTCTCTGTCCCCTTGCCTCACCCTGATTCACACCAGAGTCGTCCATGTGGTTCGTTGCCTGGAAACATTAGCAAATTAAACATTTTATTAGGGAGCATGAGGGATGTCACGACGCCTTCCCGGTCTCCAGTAAGCAGAGTTTAGTGGTGTTCTGGCCTTTTACTAGAACATAGTACAACAAGCTGAGCTCAAGCTCTATTTTGACAACAACAAAAAAAGACCATACAGTTTTAAAAATTAAAATGACATGCTGCAAAATTAGCAATTTGAGAGGAATAGCAATAAGGTTGTTGGCTGTCTGCTGTTTTCTTTCTGTTCTCTTATTCTGGTCCTTAAACTAAAACACTAATATAAAATGCTCTCTTTACCCTGAAATTCTGCTGTTCTTTGTCGCGCCTGCCTTTTGATAAAGACACATATCAAACCACAGCATCCAACAGCCAGCTCCTGCCATAATTTTAGAAAGAGCATCACTGTGGGATGACCTCAGGGGCCTCAGTTCTTCTTCTGCACGCAATTAATGAGCTAATGTTCTCCCACAATCCAACACAATATAGTGCATTTTGGCTAATATTGATCAGGAAAAATTGTATTTTCTTTAATGGATGCTTTTATGGTTTTGTGGATACAACAGTGGTTTTTATTCCTGCAAGTGGAGTTAATGGACTTCTGTAATCAAGCAGTTAATCCTACTTTTTAGTTTTATTTACTGGTGTCCACATGTACTCAATACAGGAGGAGTTTAGCAAAGTGAAGTTTCAATCTCTCTCAAGGTGCCAGATGCTGTATAATTGTTACAACAAACTAAAATGATAATTTTCTAAACACTGAAAGATCTAGCAAAGCTATAACAGAAGGAGAGTACCTGTCCAATGAACTGTCTGTATATCGATGATGAGTCACGTCATGTTACTGGAAGAAACTGGAGGAAAATCATACCGATGCTAATGTTAGGCAAGAATATGTGTACGAGAATGCACCATCGTCTTTTAAGTCACCTGTGTGGGAGTATTTTAGATTTAGCATTGACTACAATAGCAATGGAGCGAAGGTCATCACTAAAATGGAGACCGTCTGTTAGCATTGCTTGACACATGTAAAGTATGCTAACAGTAATACATCTAACATGATGGCGCATCTACGCTGGCATCACCCAAACATATCTCTGGCCGGAACGAGGAAAGAGTCAGACTTGACAGGAAACAAACAACAAACTCTCCTTCTCACTGCCTTTCAAAAGACATTTCAGACAAATTCAGAAAAACACAAAGAAATAACTAAAGCTGTTGGGATGTTCATAGGTAAAGATTTACAGCCATTTTCAATTTTTACCAATACAGGATTTTGCCATTTGGTGAAAAAGCTTGAGCCGCGTTACAATTTGCTTTCCTCGAACGCACTTCACTAATTTCCTGAGCTCTATGAACAGACACATGTGGGAATTGAGAAACAACTGGCCAAAACTTCTAACACAGCTCTTACCAGGGCAGTTTCACTCAATGCAGTGTCCTGCCTTCTTGGGAAGGTCAGAAAAGTGGTAACGTTTTTCCACAAAAGTAGCCTGCCATCTACTCTGCCTTAATGGACAACACTGTGAAGAGGTCTGTCAAGGACAAGAACATTACCATCCTGACTGACAGTAAGCTGAAACTGGCAGAGGAACTCATTCAGCTACTAAAACCGCTGACAACAGCCCGCATGAGCACTGAAACATCTCCCTCTGCATCAATGATCCTCCCACTATAGAAAATGTTGCTCAAGTCCATGGTACCAAGGCATGAGATCACCCGAGATCTTGAAAGAAGGTACACAGACCCTGATCTTAAAGACTTTATCCAGAGAGCTACAGCCCTTGAGCCAAGGTTTAAATCCCTGCCTTTCCTGGATGATGCCTCTTGCCTCCAAGTCTACAAGGATCTCACAACACACATTCTAGAGAATGAACAGGTATTGTTTATCTTTTTTTATGATGAGTAGATGGCTGTTTTGTTATTCAACCAAATGCTTTTTCTTTGTTGTTAATGTCAAACTAATAAATTATGTGTCATTTATTCTTTCTCTTAGGGACAATGTTGTGAAGCAGGGGGAGCTGGGCCATCCACAGAACCACAGGAGAAATCCTCATCACCTCCCATGAAGAAGACAGCTATGGCAGAGCTATTTGGAGAGCTTTTTGAAGCAAAGGAGCAGACCAAGCCCTTTTCCCAAATCATTGAGCAGAAGGTCAGCTCATACAAATCAGCAGACAGCATTCATGTGGATGCTGACCCACTGAGATGGTGGCAGGCAAATGGGAGTAACTATCATGTTGCAAAACTTGCACAACACCATCTCTGTGTCCCTGCAACGTCTGTACCAAGTGAAAGAGTTTTTTCAGCTGCAGGGGACATTGTAAGTGCAAGCAGATCTCGTCTTGCTGCAGAGAGTGTTGACAAACTTATCTTTTTGCAGAAGAACCTGAAAATGGAGGAATAGACAGTAACTAACTAA
The DNA here is from genome assembly GCF_014851395.1 of Micropterus salmoides. Lineage (NCBI taxonomy): Eukaryota > Metazoa > Chordata > Actinopteri > Centrarchiformes > Centrarchidae > Micropterus > Micropterus salmoides. The sequence continues at coordinate 32,192,542 of NW_024041150.1, forward strand.
GCACACATGTAAAGCCATAACAGACTGAATTTATGTGGCATATATGTTGTGAATAATACAGATACTGTCAGGTTTTGTTTTTGTTTAAAAAACAAAGTATCAGAATTCCTGACCCATAGCCGTCCCACTACATGCCCACTGGACTCGATTCCTACGAATCTCCTCCAAGCCATATCTCCTGCTGTGGTCCCAGCTATCACTCATGTGATAAATACTTCTCTGGCTTCAGGAACCTTCCCGACCTCTTTCAAAAAGGCTGTGGTTTCACCCTTGCTTAAAAAGCCCTCACTTGACCCAACTCAAGTTGAGAACTATCGGCCAGTTTCTCTTCTACCATTTTTATCCAAAACTATCGAATGGGCAGTATTCAACCAGGTCTCAGAATTCCTCTCACGGAATGACCTCCTAGATCCATATCAGTCTGGTTTTAAGAGGGGCCATTCTACTGAAACGGTTCTTCTGTCTGTAACAGAAGCCTTGAGGGCAGCTAAAGCTGCAGCCCAATCCTCGGTTCTTATCCTGCTTGACCCATCAGCTGCCTTTGATAAAGCCAAATCACATGATCCTCCTATTCGCACTCTCAGCAATGGGCATCTCGGATAACGCACTCCTGTGGTTCGAATCCTACCTCTCGGGGCGTTCCTACAATGTTTTGTCGCAAAGACAATTATCCTCCACCCGCTGCCTCTCCACAGGGGTGCCCCAAGTCTCAGTGCTAGGGCCCCTTCTCTTCTCACTTTACACCACCTCACTGGGGCCATTGCTTTGGATGTAAACCACTTTGGATAAAAGCGTCTGCCAAATGAGTAAATGTAAATGTAAATTTTAGGCTAGATTATCTGTTAATATAATTAAATTTTTTTGTTAATGTTCAAATTGAAAATGTTATTAATGAAAAACAAAGATTTTAGCTATATTGAAAGTATTTTTGCTCAGTAACACAAAATTGATTTTATATTATCAAATGTCTGTATGTAAGACAATGTTATTCTTGCAGAGAAAATACAGTGAGAACACTGAAACTGTCATGTTTTTTTTCTTCCTAATTTGCTGAACAAACCGAACTGTGGGCTTGTTGAACCGTTGCACCACTAGAGTGTGTGTGTGTGTGTGTGTGTGTGTGTGTGTGTGTATAGAAGGCACAATTAAATCACACCCTTCAATATGAAAACAGACTGAACTAGTAATTTAAAGGTTCAGTGTGTAGAATTTAGTAGGATCTACTGACAGAAATGCCATATAATAACTGTTTTCAGTGGTGTAAAAAGACCTTACATAATGAACCTTTATGTTTTTATTACCTTAGAACATTTCTATCTACAAACATCGTTTTTACAGTAGCCCAAACGAACAAACGGCTATACAGAGCGTGTTTCAACAACAATTAACGTTAGTAGTAGTAGTAGTAGTAGTAGTAGTAGTAATAGGCGCCTGGCTTATTAGAAGTAAGAAAAGAAGATACATTTTGGCAAATAGAGGGCCTCAGATATTATTTAGCTCAAGAGCCGACAGAGCGTGTCCACCACCATAGCTTCTCCTGCGCGCTTGGAAAGGGAGGGGTGAACAGTGCATTTATGTGGTGTCGGAATAACCAGACCGTTTTTTTCCTCCTTAAATCAAAGAGAAATAAAATGTACATGGGACATAAATAATTAAACAGAACTTTGACTTGTGCAAAATCACGTATTGCAGTCAGAAACATGGTTCCTCTTACAGTCAGCTACAAGAGAAGGTGTTTCATGAGTTTTATTTATGTTGGCAGTTCAGATGTGCTCTGACTGATGTGAACAGATGTAAACAGTAGACTGTAGAGTTGACCATGTTGCACAGCACACAGTGCAACATTTTTAACCTGTCATAGCAACGTCAAATTAAAACTTTCGAATGGCATAAATTATGGCACCCTGTATGTTGAAAGATAATAGATGGCTGAGAAACAGCAGTCTGATTTTGCATACTGTCAGTTACATTGCTCATTTTTTTGACCAGCAAGATGTTAATCACAATTTGATTTTAATTGACATTTCCTGCTTATATAAACCGCCAGTGTGGGTGTCAACAGTGGGAACAGAACCTGCAGGCGGAGTGGTGTCTTGCACTGCTGAGCTGCACAGCTACATAACAATTCTATTTATAGAAGAATTACTTGAACAGGTTAATGTCTATTGGTTTGTTTTTGTTACATCACGTTCCTGTTGAAAGTTCTTCTTTAATAAGATCCATCACTGTCAGTTTTGTAAAGAACATGCACAAACTTGTACTTAAGGCTCTCTAAGTGGTCTGAAGACTGGAATCAGTACAGTCCATTTACCATTTACACACACACAAACATATTTGCTCCTCTTTCACCGTGGTGACATCTCATTGACATCATGCATTCCCTAGCCCCTTACCCTAACCTAAACTAGTGTTGTAGTCAAGACCGCCCAAACCGAGACCAAGTCAAGACCAAGACCAGAGTTTATCAAGACCGAGACAAGACCAAGACTTTTAGGGGCTGAGAGCAGTCGAGACCAAGACTGAGGGAGGGCAAGACCGAGTCAAGACCAAGACCAGTTCCCTGCATTGCATGGCACGCAATAAAATGTGGAACAAAATCATAGGTACTTCTCAAATTGATCTGAAAGATCCACATTCCCATTAAAACACCCACATACAAACACTAAGAGCTGAAATCAACATAAGCATCGCAGGGAGGGGTGATATAATTAGGGTTATTGGTTGCATTTAAAGCAATAAGTTTTACTTCCAATTAAAGTTAGGATGTTAACAAATCAGACAATTCAAAAGTAATTTATTGATATTCCCAAAGTTATGGTATTGACTGGTCTTGAAATAAAATCCTGAGTCTTCAATGTCCAAGACTGAGACAAGACCAAGTACAAATGCGGTCGAAACCAAGACGAGACCAAGACCATCAAATATGTGGTCTTAAGACTGGTCTTAAGACCAAGACCGGTCTTGAGTACTACAACACTAACCTAAACCATCACATCTACATGCCTAAACCTAACCCCCTATTTCTGTCCCCACAGTGACTTGAGTCCCCATCAGTTGGTGTTACAGTCCCCACCTGGATCTAAAAATATGAAACACACACACACACACACACCTGTTATAACATCATGAAGAGGTGTAATGTGAAATTGCCTAGGGAATGCTGTCTAGACAGCTGATGTGCATCCTTTGACCTCTGCAGCTTAGTCATCTAGGCATTGGAGGAAGGTGTTTCTGAGTGTGTGTGTGTGTGTGTGCACGACAGAGAGACAGGAATGCAATGAGTCTAAGTCAAAAAAGAGAGACATCACTGGAATAACTTACTTACTTACTTACTTACTTAATTACTTATGTAGCATGTCTAAAGTAGCTATGAATTTTAATAAATTTATGAGAATTAATACCCAATTATGAATTTAATATTCAAACATATATTAATCCATAAAAAGCTCTCAATTAAAAAGGGGCACCACCGGAGTTGTTATTATCCTAGAGTCTCCGGACCTCTAGGTAGCTTTTAATAATTATACAATTATTCACCAGTGATCAGTTAGCTAATAATCGCTCAATTATCTTAAATCAATCAGTCAGTCTCATATCTAAAGGGTCAGTTCTCTTGGCAGGGACGTGGAAATAGGCAACACACACAATTCCTTGGTTACAGTGAATTTGTTAAATAACTAAGGTGATATAAAAAGGTGGTTAAATACATCAGTGAAAATAAGCAATGGCTAAATAATGAGAATGGAGGTTCGATTGTGGGAAGCATTTGACTCATACGGCAGAGGAGACTAAGCTATGAGTTTAGGAGTTAAAAAGACAATATTAACACTATGGGACATCCCTGACCACAGAATGTTTGTTTGGTCTTACTGCTTGTCGGCGGCCTGCTTTGGCCTGTTGCACGGGTCCCACGCTAGCTGCCCGATCCTGGCTTTTTTGCTAGGGATTCTCTGGGGTTCTCCGTGTCTGAAGAAAAACCTCAAGGGCTGGCCGTCCTCTGTCTGGCAATTCGGCTGTTTTCAGGTTTCCTTCGTTGCCGCTGGCAAGACCACGTGGTTTGGACTGACCTTGGTGAAGTTGCCTCGACGAAAAAGCTTAAAAAGGGAACTTGGTCGTTCCTGAATTAGACCAGTGTAACTTGGACTGATAACTTTAACAAAACAAAAGAAAGAAAGAAAATAAAACAAGTAAAGTTGCTGTTAAACGAGGGAAAAATCGATGTCGCGGCACTTCGCGTGTGTAGCTTCAAGCGAAACAAAGACTTCGTTGCGCTGGTCGAATTCTTAGGAAGAGGCATGCCGGATGCGTGCCGAAGTATCCAGAGAGCAGAGCGGAAGAGAAGAGGGAGGGCGACGTCGTGTGTTGCTCTTTTGTGGTCTGGGGCGTGGTTCCCCAGGGGGCAGGGGGTCCTTCTAAACCTTTAATGTCTATAAAAAAAAGAAAATCTATTTGCACGTATTATAATCAAATATTTTCCACAATCAAACCTCACTGGTCAAACAGTTCTACCGTTCTAAGTTAAGCATTTGGTAACAGGAAAACTCTTGTGAAATTATTGGTCATGATAAATGAGTGACATTTATACATTAACGGCATTTCTGACGATGGTATTTTATACTTATTTCGTCCACTTGGGGGAGCTCAGGTTACATGAGGAAAGCTTAGATTAAGATAGATTTTGTCACTTAGGCGTGAAGGGGGTATCCCTTTGATGGGGTAATGAAACACAGAGAAAGGACAGTTGCCACGGTTACGTGTGTGTGTGGGTGGGGGGGCAGGTTAGGGTTTCCGGGAGTTCTAATAGGCTGTTCAGGGAAATGCTAATCGCTGGTTAATGTCCCTTTTGTCAGTTTAACAGTCAGGCACCGCGTTATCAGGCTTTGGAATCAAAGGTGCCAGTTTTACGATCATGCTGCCCAGGAATAGCACTTAGAGAAAGGGACCTCTCCACCCCCATTCTGTTGGGGTCTCTTCAGCCGTCTGTTGAAAGCTGATCTCAACCCCTCCTTCTCTCAGGGAGAGGGGAATAGTTGAGTAGTTCAAATTTATTTAATATAAAATGCACAAATCCACACTGTTGTTCACTACACTTGTGATTATTATCAAGAATTTTAGTAATTGATTAAACGTTAAAGTCTGCTTTAAATAAAATGTTCTTTCTTAGTCCTATATGACCTCTATGATCGTACACCACATTTCTGTGGGATTTGAACTATTTTTTTGTCAGATAACGTAAGACATTGGAACACTTTGGGTTCTAGTAACTTGTGACAAACAGAACAAATGATTAATAGATGAATCAGGAAAGCATTTAACAGATTAATCAATAAAGAAAATAATTGTTTGATACAGCCCTAAATCACCCAAATAATTGTATTTTGGCAAAAACACCTCCTTAAAGGTTCAGTGTGTAAGTTTTAGTGGCATCTAGGGTGAGGGTTGCGAATTTTAGAAACAAAGTAATATTGATTGCCATAATTTCAGCTTGTAGTAAAACAGTGCAACGCTTTTAACCACTTGGAAACGGACTTGCCCGGTATGGCGATGTAATCAATTTTTGCTGTTCTAGCTGTTTACATCCAAAATAAGTGGCCCTTTGTATCAACAGAGACAGTCTGATGGGCCGCCATCTTGGTGAGGTCGGCTTCGTTGCTAAGTTTCGTTTCTGTCGGATTGAAGTAGAGAAGAATTGTTTGTTTTGGTGGAGGCGGTCTTTATCTGCCTCTGCTGGCGACCCATAGGAGCTACACAGACATCCTGGATAGGAATCGATTCGTCTCGTCAATACGAACAGAAAGAGACCAAACTTGCAGCCCTGTAGGATGTTCTGTTCTCAAGCTGTGGCCTGTAAAGCATGGGACTGCTTTTGGTCATATATATTGACTGTTTTTATCAATATTTCAATGTTTTGGAAGCTTTATGTTATTTGGAATGTGGTTGTATGGAGAGAAATAATGTTTTGAAGATGTCTATGAAGATTCTCAGTCATCCAGGTCATAGTTATCCAACGAAGGTTAAAATCAAGGGGAACTGGACTTGATTGAAGATACTGGAAGACGTTTCGTCCCTCATCCAAAGGACTTCTTCAGTTCTGACTGACTGGCAGGGAAACTCAGCTATTTAACCTCAGTGGGGTCGTTGGCCCGGGTCATCGATACCGCTGGTTCGTTAGAATTCCTTGTTGCTGTGACGACAGTCGTTACAGTCGTTAAGACTACCTGTGGCCAAGACTGAACGACCATCGTTGGTATATTCACCTGAGGCCAATAGGTTACGTTTGTTGAGTTTCCTGGGAAGTGATGAAAGGACAGCATTGTAAGTGGGGGATAAGTGGTGGCGATGTTTTGAAGATAACTCCGACTAAAAGTGAACATATAAACAGTAAATATGGCCCAAAAATGGACATTTGCCTGGTATATGGTTTGAAAGATTGTGTAATAACTGTTTCTTTTCATCAAATTTACAGTTACAGTTGTATTCCAGGTGTATTAGAAGATATTCAGGTGCATTATAATCTACCATATGATGGTTTTGAAGGTTTATTGAATTAAAATATAGCTTTTTTTTTACAAGGCGAGGATGAAAATATTCTGTATTTCATCTCCATATAGTCTGTAATGGTAAAATAAATATGTTAATGTACAATCGATTTATATTCCTTAGCTTCTGACCTTTCAAAGGAGACCAGAATTATGCATCTAGGCCTAATGGTTGAGGAGATATTACTGATTTATTTTGGGTATGTTATTTTAGGCATTTTTCCTGGAAATAGGTGCCAGGGTCCATGGGCATTTAGCATGTGAAAGTACAAATTACACATTTGTGTGCACAATGGCGAGGCAATATCCAAAGAAACCCAGTTTTTTTTTAATGCAAATTCGGAAAGTATTCATTATTGGTCACTTGATAGGTAGACGGTCATGTTATGTGTCACTATAAGCAGTAAAATAAATACATGTTTTCCACCAGGGCAGTATTCAACAGAAGTTTAGCAACAGCTTTCATTCGCTTCGCTAAAGTCCGATTAACTTAATTACCTGTCTAACAGAAAACAGACAACTTCAGCTTTGAAAACATCTGTCCCACATCAAAGCCTTCCATCTGGGAAAATCCACACCGATTATGTCCGTGATTTTTTGCCGTCATATTTCTGTATCTGTCCCAACTCCGTCTGGCTTCATCTTATTAAGATCCACACGTTGTCGGCTCACATGCTAAATAACACGTGTGCTCTTTCATTTGTCCAAATGTCACTTCTCTTCTTACTTCTAACAAACTAGAGGACTACTCAGAGACTGTTTATTATAATTATTATTATTATTATTTCCTCTTCTTCTGCTACTGACACATTTAACGTAGTGACGGGCGTCTACACTGCTGGAATTATACAAGAAGAAGAAGAACACCGTGATGACGAAACACACTCTGTAGCGCTGTTTGTCCGTTGTTGGTTACTGTAGAAATATGACAACAAAATACGTGACCTGTGAGAAGCAGGTGCCCGCGGTTATGTAGATATAAATGGCTCATTCTAAGGTAATAAAAATATAATGGTTCATTATGTAGGGTCTTTAGTTATGGATATTATGTTGCATTTCTGTCAATGAATCCTCAGAAATATTACATACTGAACCTTTAATTACAAAATGTTCTCACTGCCTTTGTGGTGAAAAGTGAATAATGGACAGACGATGAGGAAATGAGACAGAAGGCAGGATAATTTACTAGACTAGAGGTTACCCATCAGTGACTGAGCTGAAGTTAATTAAATAATCAGCTTCAATGCTGCACCGTCACTACACCATGCTGGTCACTACAAAGATGTCATGGTGACGGAACAATTACCCGATCAGATACTCACATCAGGAGCTGCTTTGATTTTTCTAAAGACAGAGAAAAACAAAGTTCACCATGTTGACTTTGCGTTTTTAATTCATTAAGTATCACACAGGTGGCCCAATCAATTAAAAAGTCACATGACTCAAAAAGAGCTTGTTTATTTGACATTTTCAGTCATCAGTAATTTGCTTGGTTAAACTTGAAATAACAGATTTTTCCACTTTAGATAAGCAGAAAAAGGCTAACATTGTGTTTTTAGAGAGTCTAAGGTAAGGCAAGGCAAGTTTATTTGTATAGCACATTTCAACAACAAGGCAATTCAAAGTGCTTTACATTAAACATAAAAGCAACATAGGGAAATTGAAAAAAGCACACTAAAATATATTTTTTAAAAGGGTGAAATAGAAAATAAAAACAGGATAAAATAAGTTTTAAAGAAAACAGAGTAAAACAGGAAAGTAAAAGTCACAGTAAAGTGTATCTACAGCCTTACATTTGATTTAATTAAAGGCAGCGGTACAAAGAGTCTTATTTTAAAAGACAGTTTCAGCAGACCTGCAGATTTCTGGGAGTTTGTTCCAGATATATAGAGCATACAACTGAACGCTGCTTCTCCATGTTTACTTTTGACTCTGGGGACAGAAAGCAGACCTGCCCCAGATGACCTGAGAGATCTGGATGGTTCATAATGAAGCAGAAGATAATGTATGAAGAATGAAGAATGAAGAAATGTATTTTGGTCCTAAAACATTCAGTGCTTTATAAACCAACAGCAGTATTTTGAAATCAACCTAATAAGTCCTTCACTTCTACTTAAAAATATGTACGGTAATCAACGGCAAGAGACAACAATTTTTTTGAATATTGTGTGAACTGTACCCGGAATTATACATGCTCTTTGTAAATTTAAAAGATAATTTTGCAAGTCAAGAAGGTTGAGGTTTGTCATAAAACAGTAAAGTTTAGCACAAGATACGTCACCAACATGTTGCTGTAATGCTAGCTAACTTTCATTGCTTGAAAGTGAACCTAAACAACGAGCTGAAACTCACCATAAAGCTCTTCAAAGTCAAGGGGAGCTGCAGATTCAGGTGATAATTCTCTGTATGTTCATCACTACGAGTGACACCTTGCACATTGTCACACTGTTTTCACATTGCCATTTCATACATTTTTTTTTAGAAACTTATAGATTATAGCCACTTTAAGGTTGTTGTGACTGTTGAGCTGTTGCTTTCTCTTTTCTCAGAGGGCATGCTCATCTCGCTCGCCTGTCTATCTATCCAGTTTTTTTTAAATGAAAGCAATAGCATGTGGTATGGTTAGCTGTCCATTCCTAAGGGGCTCCCATATATGGTTGTAAACAGCTTTCTTTATGCTATGTGATTGGCAATAAGCATTATCAGTCAATGTAAAGTCAGCATATCAAAGTTTCATATTCCTTTTTAGGGCTTGCTTCTATTGAGGAGAGAAAAAGAAAGAGACAGAGAAAGTGTTTGTAGCTGCTCATGAACTTCAGAGTAAATTTAACTTCCTTTCCCTCGGCTTGATTTCATAACCAAGTACAAAAAAGGTATGTGATATTCAAAACATTGATCCCATTAGACTAGACTTGATGTAATGGAAGAAATGTAGAAGGCCAGCTGTTCAAACAATGAAAGAGGCAGAGAGGTCACTGAGAAAAATAAAGGTGTTAAAGAGTGAGGACAGTTAGTCTGTGTGTTCATTTCAGCAGGTCGCTGTATTCTCTGCAATAGCAGGCAATCTGCTGAGCTGCAGGAATAAATTCAGTACTAGGGCTGAAGGATTTTGGAAAATAATTGAATTGTGATTTTTTTTTTACCAATATTGCAATTTAATATGCAATTTTTTCAAAGCTTTTTATCTTCTGTATTTATCAAAAAGGACAAGCAATAAATCAGTGTATATTATGGCCAACACAATATTAGATTTTCTTGTAGGTCAGGCCTGTGTTATGATGAAATTAGGTGATGCATGAATAATTATTATTATTATTATTATTATTATTATGAGCAATTGTGGAGAAATTATAATAATTTCAGAGAAAGATAAGTTGAGAGTGAAGTCATGGCATTAAATGAAATCATATATATTATGACACTAGTGAGGGCGGAATGTTAGTGGGTTGTTAAACCCTCTAATGTTGAGTCAGCACTGATGCCAGCTTGTTGATGGTGTGTAACACCCTTTGCTGCATGATGGGGGACCTTTCTTTCAAATGTTAGTTCCGTGTTACTTCGCCGGGTAACATGTAGGATTTTTTAATTCCAAAAATACACTAATAGTTCACATCACCATTCACAGGTTAACAACGCAGCCCAGAGTTAGGCTGTATTGTGTTTAGTAAAAAAATGCTCTTGTCTGATAGACAAAACAACTGTTGTTTATTTGATGCACATGATATAGCAGTGAGTGCAGTGGTAATGTCAGATCCTATTTATGCTGTGTGGACAGGGTAGTTCCTCAGAAAGTTGGCCGCTGTTTTAAACCCTACGTGGGTTAGGCTGTGAGGCTGTGAGGGTGACTCCGACCGGAGTTCACTTTGTGTCGGAGTGGTAGTGGCGAGGGTCTAGTTTCGGAAAGACCCTCAGTTTCTGTCAAGCTTAAGGCCATGGTACAACAAGTCAAGGTTCAGCGTAACGTGCAAAGTTGATGCTTACTCTGCAAACTGCTTTACTCTCGCATGTCATGTGACCACAGTGTAATTGCAGCCTTTGCTATTAGAAGATCTCGTTTTATCATTACATCTACATTTATTCATTTAGCTGACGCTTTTATCCAAAGTGACTTACAATTGCTATACATGTCAGAGGTGCCTCTGGAGCAACTAGGGGTTAAGTGTCTTGCTCAGGGACACAATGGTGGGTGGGTCACAGTGGGGGATTAAACCCGGATCTCTCACACCAAAGGCATAGTCTTATCCATTGTACCATCACCCACCCCATCATATTATCATACTGCAATAATATCACAAATGCTATTAATCTTCCAGCCCTAGTGGACACATACTGTACATTGTGTTTTATGTTTGTGGCATGTGTAGCCTGTTTATAGGCTGCTGGACAATGAGCAGGTGGGCCTGCCTAAGGACACTTTGGACAGAAAAACTGCCAATGTCCCTACTTCCAACACATTCTCACTCCCAACTCATCTCTTGGTCAAGACCCCTTGGCATCGCTCTTTAACGAAGAGTACCCCTTTAGTGTTGTTTTTTGACGTCTCCTGTTAACGTCGTAAAAAGTTGCAATTTTGAAATGGCAAGTAGTTAACATTTTAAAATGTCGCAGTTTGGTTAGTTTTAGGCAACAAAATTCCTTGGTTAGGTTTAGGTAAAGATCATGGTTTGGGTTAACATAACCCATCACTTACTTTCACTTTTTGTTTCACACGGGAAAAGAACACCAGAGCCTGGTTGAAAGTCCGTTTTCTGTCCCAACCACCTCCTCAGTCAGACTTTTCTTTTAAATATCCTACACCTAGCTTTAGCGTTGTAAACTGACACAATAGGGCTACCCCCAGTGCGGTGAACTATGACGCTAAAGTGCTTCACTCTGTGTTACAAACTGACGCCAATGGTTCATGACCGAACATCCACATGTGACGATTTAGGAGTGACAGTGTGTTCCTCCTTTACATCTGCTTGATTTTTTTTGATGCATCCCATTCTTTGCAAAGAATAGACTGTTTTAGTTTTGTACTTGTGATGGGCTATATGATAAAATAAGTTCATTTTATCACGATAAAAGTCAAATCATTATTTTTTTGAAGTTTAAAGGCTGATTTTTGCTCCTGAGTGAAAATTGAAGAAACAAGATGGTTTATTGTGGTGTTAAACTTTTCTTAATGGTCACAAACACTTGATTAACAAATCTGAAGTAGAACATTCAAAACTATTATGAGTCTTTTTCAACAAATTTGATTAGTAAATAATTTTTCAGTTTCTTTTTCTCAACAAAATATTTTAATATGAAAATTAAGTGAACATTTTTTTGTCATATAAATAAATTAAATCAAACATTTATTGACGATATATTGACCATTTATTATATTGTTATTTAGGAAAATTATATTGCGAAAGTATCATTATTGTTTTATTGCCCAGCCCTACAACAACACAATAAATTTTAACATGTATTGATGGAGGTTTATGGAGTTCATGAGGCAGGTGAACTGGAAGATGCCGTCTCCTCTTCACACAGGTAGTAACAACGGGCCCCAGTGCAGGCTGTTTTAATGGGCCCTTGGGCTACACCATTATAAAGCAAACCATGCGTTTGTGTTTAGAAGAGAACCCTATATTGGCAAATGTATTCACCTATTGAAAGGCATCCGACGAGCCTGCATTGAGCGAGATCTTTGACAATGTCCTCAGTAATCCAAAAAAATCTTATCTGGGAGCTTTGTGACCCTCTCCTCCTGTTATTTTCTCTCCTGTCTCTCCTTGAAACTACTTTTATGTGTGAATAGCATCGACTTCCAGCTTGCACGTGTGGTCTGTTAGTCTACTGGTCAGATTTTGAGTTCTGCAGTCTTCTCGTCAATTGTCACATGATCAAATAGAAAATCAAGATTGGGCAGTCATTTACGTATTACCCAGCAATCATCACTGCATATGTAGCTATGTGACACAAATACCAAAGAAAATAAGACTAAAATCATTCTGTTGAATCTGTGGAATGTATTTTTTATATATTTACTATATACCTAATAGCCTACTGCTACAGACTTTTGTCAGACACCACGGCAAAGGGAGATGTTCACATATGAGGCTATATTTATAGCAGTTGATCACCAATAACAATGTAGCTTATGGTAAATTGGGTATTTACAATTTATGATGGATTCGTGATGCGTTTTACCATGTCACTGATAAAGACCAGCTCATAACACGGCGGGGGCCGCTTCCGTCAAAGGCCCCCAATACAGTCTGGACCCCAGTGCGGCTGCACTGTCTACACTGTATATACCTACGCCCCTGTCTTCACATCAGCCCTGATGAACATAAACATTGACTGGCTGACATGTGAACTTATTGGCAGCCTCATTTACAGATGCCCTCTCTCTTTTTTTGCCAATATTCATCCGCCTCATGTCCCCTGAGCTTTCAAACCCCTTGTTATATATGTGTTCATGTGTGCATCAGCATGTTTTCTGCACATATGCGCTTGTATGTTTATCTCTGTCTGTGTGTTTGCTCACAGGCTTGTTAAGATTCGCATGCATCTTTGTTTGTGTTCATGTAGCAAGCTCGCTTTTCGATCTTCCACAGAGTCATGTCAGAACAACTCGCTGTCATTTGCTTTTAAGAAGAACAAAGAATTGGCTTCTCTCTGAAACAGTTGGGCTCCTTAGTTTCCTTGGTCAAGATGTCAAGCAGAGTGATTTTTGTCTTACATGTGCAAGATCATTAAAATTATTTTATTTGTGATCATCACATACATTTAAATATCTGAACCAGTGGTGAATAAATAGTAAGTAGTAATGAATAAACCATCCTGGCAGCCTGCTTTCCACCACACAGACATCAGAGGCAGTTTGTCTTTCACAGAGTCCAGATAGTGCTGTTGACAGTGGTGGGACCTCACAGGTAGCCAGGCATGCAGTATCTTAAGGCTGCTATAGTGCTTATTGAGACCTAAGGGCTAATGTTAGCATGCTTCAATGCAACAGGTCGTTTGAAGATCTTGTCTAAGTTAAGTTAGTGGGAAGGATACATTTTGCATTTCATTTTTACTGTAAAAAATGTAAAAATGATGATGATGTTGTTTTTTGCTGGGGTCTGGACCAAACAAGCATGTTCCCTTACGTCGGGACCAGCAGTGTAATGCAGTTGTGCTGGGCCCCGGTACAAATATTTTCCTTGCGCCTGGACAAACCAGCCTTTGATAATAAACATGCACAGCGGCTGCCTGAACGCCAAATTAATCAAAGCAACAACCTAAATATTTTTAACCAACTTACACTAACAAATCAAAACACAGAGAGGCACTATGACGATAAACATAGCACTATAGCCATCAAGATAAGCACAACAACTCATAAGTCTACACATAAGATCACACAATCGAGAATAGGCCTGTTCATCATTTATCAACAGCCAGAGATGTTACACAGAGGTAACAATCGCAACTTGCATCCCTTATCCTGCTCTAGACAGTAAGAAACCTGTAACTCACCCATCAGAAGTTCACTCTATGGGCCTTTTCCTAACAAGGTCAAAAAAGGTTTAAAAGAAAAATGACGTGAGAATATTGGAGCACGTTATCACCCATACACAGTTTTGTAGGCTGGTGTACATTTTCGGATTTTCATCAACATTGCGAATTGTGAATGTGAGGACCTACTGGTAAACGCTCGGGGCTACTGCCCCCCTGTTCTGAGCCCCGGCGGATATTTCGCGTGTGGTATGGACAATATGATTTGTCAGCCTGAGGATCTCTGTAGCTCCTCAGTGCTTCATTTATAATGGTATGTTGTGACACATTTCACCTTCACCAAAAAATCATATTTCGATATTTCAATTAATTCTTCAGCTCCGGTTTCAAAAGTATATAGTATATTAAACCCAGATATTGTATAGTTGAATCATATGTTGACGACACCCAGAACAAAACAGACAAAATGAAGCTGATGCTCTTATTCGGATGTTATTAAATTTGTTTCTAAACATAAGAGCAAAGACATTAAGTCACAGCAAATTGTACAGATACTTTCATCACTTTTAGATTAAATTACATATACTGGAACCAGGTTTGTTTTGTTTGCCCTAAAGTATTTTAATATTTGAGTTCATCTTCAAATTGTAAGGGTAACCGAATCATGTTGCAGTAGTGGCTTTATGTGGGAACTCAAATAATGTTTAAGAATACCAGTATAGTAGTAGTAACCAAACATCAAATAGCTGCGCATTCAGCCTAAAGCTCAGCTTATAGGACTGACTAAAATGAGCCCCGTAAAAAGGACAAACCCATTGATGTGGATAACAAAATGGCCTCCCTTACAGCAGCACCCTCGGGAAAAACTGTTCATTTTTGCCCCACTAGTGTTAAAGTTTCAGGAAAAACAAAGTTGCCTTCATATTTTCCAGCCATCCAACAATTTTGTTTTCTGGTGTGTAATGAGCATTACAGCCTTGTGGATCCACTACAGTGAGTTGCAGGCTGTGTAGTTAATTTGAAGATGCAAAGTGAGTGCTTTTTTTTAAATGCACCACAAATGAACATGCCTGCCTAAAACCTCTTTCCCCTCGAGAAAAAGAAATGTCAACCTCTTGGTCCCAGGCTGCAGCAGACGCTCATCTGACACAATAATAACTGCAGGAAACAGGGCAACAGTGACCTCAGTCTCCCACATGATCCCCTTAAGTGCAGAGACCTCTAATGACTCCAGTCTGACATGTTTAAACCTAATACACAACCCCAATCCATTACATGACAAAGACAATGAGCGCTGTTGAAATAAAGCAATTTATTTTAGCCCTAATGTGCAGGGAAAGCAGTCATCCATGATTTGATGATCAATGAGCACAGAGCCATTAGAAAAACACAGCAATTACTTTTAGAGACAATGGGCTGAAATGTATTTTTATATGTGGAGGAAAGCAGCAGCAAAGCTGTATTTTAGTTTTCTCCGTGTGTACGTGTGTTTCTCCTTTTTATGTGTATGTCAGTATCTATTAGTGTGTAAACTGTGTGCACGTTATCAGGAGTGACTGATGCTTCTGTCCTCTGTGTGTATAATTGCAGTACCAGTGCGTAGCTGGTTGGCTCAAATGTCAACAGCACAATAGAATAATAATCGTCCTCTTCTCGGACTTTAATGTATCATCAGTTATAGCAAAGGCAGAGAACAGGAAGACAGTGAGAAAGGAAGAGAGTAAAGCTTCATTAAGGAGAGACATTTGACACTGTGTCCGCACTTAGATTGTTCATTTTAAAAATGCTGTTTACATGTACAAACAAAGTGTGTGCTTGCGCTTTGAAAAATTTTTCTTAGTCATCCTGTTTTGATCAGGAAAAAACAAAACTGTTTATCACTGACAATATTCGATGAGGAAAGGAACAGACAGTCTGGAGTCTGAACTGATCAAACCTCCATCCAGAGACGTCAAATCCTTATTTTATAAAGAGAAGATGTCTGACAAAATAAACATAAACACAGACACCTAGTTAAAGTTTGGCTGAGGTACGGTGTTGCATTTTAATCCAACCTCTCTCTCCCTTTCCTGCCACCTCAAAACAATCAAAACATTAATACAGGTACATGACAACTGTATGTGATTAGATGCAATTACATTTCAAATGATTAATCACAGAGAAAGTTTGAGGCAAAAGAAAGTTTTCTTTTACTGCTACGCAGCTCCTGCTTACGTCTTGTTTTCCAAAATATGTTTTCCTCTTACACACTAAAGCCGGCATTGACTTGATGGAGTTTGTGTCTGCACACATACTAATAAAGTCTCAGTTATCAATGCAGAGCAGCATGATTCTCTCTATAGCTGTTACCTGTTTAACAAGCACCTGCACATGAATAATTATAGGTTGTAAGTTCTGCTGAGAGGCACAGGATCATTTGCCACAATGCTTATGGCCTATATTAGCCTATTGAATAACCCAGAATATATCATGGTGTCTTGGGATTTATTAGGCTAAATGTTTCATGGAAGTTGAAATGATGTAACTCTAAGTCGCTCAGTTTTAGGCTTTCAGTTTATTTCCTCTTCTGATATCCTTTAACACTAGCCTAATACATTTAATTTATGCAAGTCACATCACTCCTCACAGATCGATCACTGCATTCCACCATATCAATTTGACACTTTTTTTAGGGCAGCGGCTTTCATTCATACTTTCATCAGCTGATTTTACTCGAGGAGCCGTCGGCTGCTTTCATCAGATGCAGTAGCTGAGATCGTCTGGATGAGCAGATTTATTTTTCTTTGCTTGCTTCATTAGAGACTTTAGTGCAGTTTAGCGATTTGTTTACTATGTTTTATTATCTATTTGGACTAAACACAGGAATGACCAGCCTCACATGTGACTGAATAGAAATGACAATAAATTACGTAAAACATGTTGCAGCATCTTGCTGACAGACTCTCCGACTCTCTCTGACTTTATTTGTCTCCATAATAAAAGTTGCTGGGAGAAATAAAATAAAGAAAATTCTTTCTAATAAATAAGTTTTGTGTGGGGCTTTCGTTGTTCAGACCTACAATGAACTCAGATTTTAACTAGACAGTGAATCATAAAACAAATCAAATATAGTACTTTGGAGTAATGCATTTGAGTTTAATATTATCTGTCGTGATGCATCGGATTAGTCTGATCAGCTGCAGCGTCCAAAAAATATAACGGCCACTCAATAAGGGGGCGTGTCAGTCAGTAAAAGACTTCTGCAAAGGATGCACTGGTGTATCCTCGCTCATAGCTCCTCAGAGATCGCTCCTCGATCTTCATTCCTCGCTTCTCGGAGCGCAAAGAAGAGCATTGGGACGGTCTGCAAGATGGTGGAGCGGAACAACTTCCGGTTCAAACGAGCATCAAGGAGCGAGGAAATGACAAGTAAGAGACTTGAAAAGCACTCATAGAGAATCTGGACGATTTTCAAAATAAAGCACATTGTGCAGACTCCAGATCGTGTAGCAACAATAACACAGTTAAAAATAAACAATTTAACTACGTAGCCTTGTTAACCATGGTAGAACCGTAACAGAAGGCGCTTGGCGCTTGTGATTGGCGAGCTGCTAGCTTATGAGCTAATTACGTTCTTTCAAATTGCAATTGCGATTTGAAAACGATTAATCGGTCAGCCCTGTGTTCCCAGTAGCATAACAACCCCTGACCCCATGTTTACATTACATTAAAATGATCCCAATTAATTCCACACAGATTTTAAATATGGTAAAAACACATCATTGGTGTCAGGAATTGTTATCAGCAGATACCCTAAGTTGTGGTATTTGTATCAGTGTCTGCAGAGAAAAGGCTGGATTGTTGCATCACTCACCGTGCCGGAGAGAGGCGAGAGTAAGAGGGGGCGATGCGCAATGGATAAGACTGTGCCTTTGTGTGAGAGACCCGGGTTCAATCCCCCACTGTTGACCCATCCAACATTGTGTCCCTGAGCAAGACACTTAACCTCTAGTTGCTCCAGAGGTGTGTGACCTCTGACATGTATAGCAATTGTCGCTTTGGAAAAAAGCATCAGCTAAATGAGTAAAAATAAAATAGTTTGCTGGATTTTTGCAGCCCTTTTCAGATTTATAAACTCAAAACACTGTTTTCAGAAAGCTAAAGTCAAAATGTAAAGACAAGGTATTTTCAAATTTACAATCAAACTTTAAACAAAGATATTCAACCTGCTGAGGCGGAGGGAGAGAGGAAGAGGGGAACTAGATGAGATAGAGAGAGGCAGACCGTAAAATGGGAACAGAGCGAGGGAGATAGCAAGAAAGCGGCGGCTCATATCAAAATGTAGGCAGGTTGAAAATTAAAATGAAAGGATACAGTTAGAGGGGATTTAGGGGGAGAGAGAGAGAGAGAGAGGGGACAGGTCAGAAATACAAATCAGGCAAGAGAGATGAGAGAGACGATCCTCCTCGACCTAACCCCCAGCTACACCAACACACATTGTTATGCTGCTGTTTACATTGTTTTTGTTTATCTATGTGCCTAACCTCAGGGTGCCTCATGTAGCCTTAGATGAAGCCTTTTCGTTAATAAAATCTTTACAAAAGCAGAACGTTGCAGGACCTCCCGATGATCAGTTTATCTTAATCTTAAGTCAAATGAATTAATATTTAGATGAGGAAGGTAGCAACATGGTAGATAGATAGATAGATAGATAGATAGATAGATAGATAGATAGATCCTATTGTCTATTGTCCTCCCTGCCATTACTAGGAGCTGTTGTACAGTCTGATGATGACCAAGGGGACGAAAGAGTTTTTAAGTCTGTTGGTGGAGCTGTGCTGGGACAGCAGTCTGCCACTGAACACACTCCTCTGCCCGATGAAGGTGTTGTGCAGAGAGTGGTGGGTGTTGTCCAGTATGGACAGCAGTTTGTCCAGGCTCCTTCTTTCTGCCACTGTCACCTGAGAGTCCATCTCTGTGCCCACCACTGAGCCAGCTCTCCTCACCAGTCTGTCCAGTCGACCGGTGTCACACTTCTTGCTGCTTCCTCCCCAGCAAACTACTGCATAAAAGAGGACGCTGGCCACCACGGACTGGTGAAGTTCTCAATGAAAGCAGATGGATACTGAGGAGAGTTAAATGAGTGTTAAAGTTTACTGGTTTGACTGCCTAGAATTTGTAGGGAAGGATTAAGTGTGGCAGGTGGTATCTGTTGGATATAGTTTAACAAAAACATTTTCAATTTACAGTGATATAAAAACAGAGAGAAGCAGCAAATCCTCACATTTGAGATTGTGGAACCAGAGAAGGTTTGGCAGTTTTTGACTGAAATGATTGCTTTCTATCGATCAACTAAGCAATTCAGCGTTGCACATATTGTTCTCGTTTCTTACTTTAAATCACTTCAGTCTCAATTAAATACATTCTTTAAAATACCTGACTTCTTCCTTGTTGAGTTAAAGAATATTTCTTAGAGGGCTCAATTGATGTAACAGGGAAAGGTAAGACAGGTCCAGCTTAGAGACATAAGCTGTCCCCACAAGTGTCCATTGATCTTCCAGCTCTAGTTATTTATCTCATGTAACTGTCCTTTTTAGGGAGACAACGGTTAGATTGATATGGTAGAGACAGTAGCTCAGGCATCAGGCTAGCAACTATCGGTTTCTTTGGAATCTGACAAGGGTGAGTCTTACAAGAATGTTTACAATAACTTACTGGCTCCACAGATTAGAGTACAACTCATGGATAAATTCCAATATGATGTAGCATTTATTGTGGTAGGTTAAAGCCTACAGGCACTAGGGGGAAGACAGAAACATGAAAGGGACCAAAAGATGTTCTCCTCCAGATTTGGTGTTGGCATTGCTTGTGTTCACACATTGGACGCTGAGACTGTTTCCTCTTGGTCAAGTCTCATTAAACATTGCTGTGTAAAACTCACTCTCTGAGAACCTTCTTCCTCGCACCTGACAGCTGGCTCGCAATATTTCTTCAACATTTCTTCTGAATCATCTAGACCAGGGGTTCTACCTTTCTGGTAGTCCGACCCCTTTCTCAAGTTGAAAATATTTGATTAGACTGACAGGACTGCTGATTCGGTGGTTGCCTAGCAACATTAAAAAACCACAGCGCTTTGCTCTTTTCTAAATTCAACCAAAAAAGCCATTGCTGTGCGCCTCGCATTTACGAACCTGCAAAGCGCTTTCGGGGCCTGATTCTTCATAGTCGTTGTATAGCGGTGCAAGATATTATGTCCACCCCAAAGTGATTCCGTCTAGTTATTTTAACCCCCCGACCCCCAGGTTAAGAACCACTGATCTAGACTGTATGTATTATTTCTGTTTTACAGAGGTATGTGCATCAATGTGCTGAACTGCATTTTTTTTTATCTACAATGTACTTGAAATCAACCTTTTTCTAAGAAGAACGCCACAGAAAAACACTTGATTTGTACAAATAATGAAGAACATCTAAGGTATTGTGTCAATAAATTGGTGCTATTGCTATGATATGAAAAAAGACACTAAGTGTACATTCTAGGCTCTTAAAATAAGTATAACAGAGTTTATATGGTATATGATTCCACTTGCCATAATTTGATATCTGTGTGGGAGTTTACTTCCTGTTGCTGTGAAGTTACGGCAGAGCGCAGTTATATAGGCATTTGTCATAGTTGGCAGACATTTTTCATTTGGATCTTTTCCCTAAAATGTAGTTATCTTGCCTCTTGATAAAAAGTGTTAAAGTGTCCTTGAGCTATGCACCTGTACCCAGAGTATGTGTATAGTGGTATAAATGTGAAGGTTAGTGCTTCTGAGTTAATTGGTGTTCGCTGCGATGATGAAGGTTTTAGAAAACAAAATGAAGGATGACTAGAATACGGCAGCAGTATCTCCATTGCAACGTCTCACACGTAGTAGCTTTGCCAAAGATCAATAGCCCAGAGCAGCTGAAGAGCAGCTCTAAATTCAGCTTAGTCTTCAGGTCTGCGGAGGGATTTATCACAGGAACAATCTAAATCTCCACGCTTATGATCCGGCGTCTTCCACTGGTGTTTAAAGAGGCTTACACCGAGAATCTGTCAACAGGACAGAGATTTAAAGACAGTAATACTGCCACATAACAACCTTGACGTGCATGCATTTATTTGAAATCGTTATTTATCCAATTCAGGGCTTCACCCTACACGCTAAGCCTCAGCTCTGCTTCATATTCAGGCCATGTTCAAATTGACGCAGAGCAGCTTCACAGGTGTCAATCAAGATGCTCATGGGATTCAAAACAGAAAACTTCTAGAAATGTAAACACACTGTTTTCTATCTCCCTGAAGATGAGCTTTTTCTACAATACAACACCATCAACTGAGATATCAGAGGATGTTTTTTAAGGAATTCAGGAATTCCCTTGATAAATTGGTGCCACATTGACCAATCTGTCACAGTCCTCATCCTTCAGCCATCCGTCTGATAGCAAAAACTATTGAGGTTCAGTACCCCAGGATTTCATTAGTGTTACTTTCTTGAATATGTGATGATTCCAAATGTACAAAATTTTATCACATGCTTTGCTCCACTGTAGTATATTTTATGTATTTATAAATATTAGGACTATTTAAAGGAGTCCAGTCATTAAAAAAAAACAAATCACTTAATTAATCTTTTCAGGACCATGGACAGCGATTTTAAGAGACTGTTCTGCATGTGCCCTTGCTCAGTTTTTTAAAAGAGCATTATACAGCCCAATTTTTTTTCAATGAATCAATTAATTTCCTTTTCAAGAGCTTAAGGCGACTTCATCAAATATCTTGTTTTGTCTGACCAACGGTCCAAAACCCATAGATATTCTGTTTACAGCGATTTAAAATAGAGACTTGCGTGAAATGAATTTCAGTTCTTATATTTATTATTTGTTAATTATTTGTGATTTATTTTCTGTCACTTCCGCTGTGAATAAGCACAGAGACATTTTTGACACATCACGCTGAAATTTAGACATACTGTAGTATCATCTTAAGGAGGTTGAGTGTGAGTTGTTATTGGCAGTGTAGAAATAAAAGTACAACAAAACCCACAGCTATGCACCAAGAGGAAATCCATAAATGTGAGAAATGTGCTTGAATGTTGGGGGAGTTTTATTGAAATATTTGGCAAAATGTCCCCGAAGTCACAGCAGCAGCAGCAGCCGTCTTTCATGGAGAGTCTCTGTGCCACGCTGTCTCGCCACTTTTCATCTCCTCGCCTGTCGCATTGTCTCTTCTACTTCTCACCCATCTTCTCACCTCTGCTGAGTGTGTGTGTGTCCCAACATGGCCTGTCTCATCATTTCCCATCTCTCTCGCTATATATCTGCGTCTCTCCCCTCCCTCCCTCTGCTGTCTCCTCCTGGCCGTCTGCAGCCAGCAAATAGGATTAAAAATTAACAGAGAGAAGGAGAGAGCGTGTGTGTGAGAAAGAGAAAAGAGGGAGGATGGGCTGCTGAAGTCATTGTTGTTTACCACTTGAAATGGTTTCTCCAGCCAAAGCCACATATGTGACTTACTAAATATGTCTGCTAAATATTCACTCCATCAAACATATTTTCTTTGTAGTGATTAGATCTGAAAGCATTAGTTGATTAAACGATGGCCATGGTCAGAAAATTTATCAGCAACTGCTTTGAAAGTCAATTTATCGTTTCAGTCAATTGTTTTAAAGCAAAAATTTGAAAAAAAACACTAAATCCTGCTCTTTCATTGCAATCATTTGCTGTGTTCTGTTCCACATGTGAACCGATTGTTATGAAAATCATCTTGCAGATCTCAAAAGAAGTACTCCAAAACTCTGGATGTCTTACAAAGCATTGTTTACTGAAACTCGGGCCGAGGAGACGGGCCACAACCAATGCCAACAACAAATCTGAAGGGTACTTCCTGTGGGGAGATATTTATTCTTTCTAGACCTACAGACATTCACTATGTGTCCAAATGATAGATCACCCCTATATACATGCACATCCATTTTAAGACAGCTGCGTCAGTGAACCAAGCAGACAGAGAGGAGAGACATAGTCTGACCTACTGTTTTGGAGAGTCCCTGGCTGTCAACTTCAGCTTAGCTTTAGCTCAGCAATTGACCCTAAAATCTGTGGCAGTGCCCCCTAAAATTCCTTCACACTGAATATCTTTGGGGTTTGGACTGTTGGCAGACAAAAAAGCTATTTAAAGTTGTCATCTCGGGCTCTGAGAAATTGTACTGGTGATTTCTTTTGAAATTCCTTCACAATTTCAGGAGCATCTAAAACAAAACAACCTGTTTGAGAAATTTCATTCTGGTTTCCGCCCTGGCCACAGCACAGAAACAGCCCTAGTCAGGGTCACAAATGACCTGCTGATGACTGCAGACGCTGGCTCCCCATCTCTTCTCATCCTCCTGGACTTGACTGCAGCATTCGACATTGTGGACCACAACATCCTCCTTCACCATCTACGTTCCACTATCGGTCTTTCTGACTCTGTCAGGGAGAACTGAGCATATTGCCTTGGGAAAGGCTAAATCCCTGACACACAGTGTCACCTGTGGTGTCCCTCAAGGCTCAATACTCGGCACCACCCTGTTTATCCTCTACATGCTCCCCCTTGGCCACGTCATTAGCATGGAATTTCATTACAATGCTGATGACACTCAACTCTACCTCAGGACAAACCCAACCCCCTTTGCTGCCCTACCATCATCCACTCTGAC
This sequence comes from Micropterus salmoides, assembly GCF_014851395.1. Taxonomy (NCBI): domain Eukaryota; kingdom Metazoa; phylum Chordata; class Actinopteri; order Centrarchiformes; family Centrarchidae; genus Micropterus; species Micropterus salmoides. The sequence continues at coordinate 32,216,255 of NW_024041150.1, forward strand.
CATCTGCCTGGAGGAGATAAAGGCATGGATGAAGCAAAACTTTCTGCAGCAAAACAGCTCCAACCAAGACTGAAGCCATCTTAGTCGGCACTCCACGCCAGGTTCGGTCATCTGACATCACCAGCATCACCTTCTCTGGCCAAAACATTCTACTTTTAACATCAGCCACCAACCTGGGTGTTGAAATGGACTCTCATGTGACCTTTGAGGCTCACATCAAACATCTCTGCAAGACCTCCTTCTTCCACCTCAGGAACATTGCCAAACTCCGTCCCACACTCACTCCTGCAGATGCGGAAAAGCTTGTACACGCTTTTGTCTCCTCCAGGCTGGACTACTGCAATGCGCTCCTCACCGGGATCCCTGAGAAAAGCCTTCAGAAGCTGCAGCACATCCAGAACAGCGCTGCTAGGATCCTGCTGAAGGTGCGCAAACACAACCACATCGCCCCATCCTCAAATTACTCCACTGGCTTCCTGTCTCACTCAGGATTGAGTACAAGGTCTCGCTCCTTACCCACCAGTGCATCAATGGTGAAGCCCCCTCCTACCTCAAGGAACTCCTCACCCCACAGACCTCCACACGTGCCCTCTGATCTGCCTCATCTCTTGAAACCTCCCAGAACCAAGCTCTGTACAATGGGAGATCGGGCTTTCTGCTCAGCTGCTCACAGACTGTGGATGCATTTAAATGTGGCCTTAAAACCCATCTTTTTAGGAGAGCTTTTGATTGAACTCTTGCCATTTTCCTTTGCCTTATTGTTTCTGGTTTTATTTGTCATGCTCTCTATTTATTTTTATTTTTAGCACTTACCTGTTTTATCATGTAGCAATTTGGGATTTGCTTAAATATAAAGTGCATTACAAATTAAATTTATTATTTTATATATATATATATATATATATATATATATATATATATATATATATATAGGGTCATCAATTACAGAACAACTCCAGATTTTGAAGTCCAGCTCATGTTTAAAAAAAAAAAACTGTGTTTGTGATGTCATATCATTTTTATACACCCCTGATTGAAAACTATGAAATGCCATATCTCTGTACGTGTATACTTTACAAAAAAATGTATTTATTTCTCTCACACATCCACAGTATATCTCACCTGACAGTAGCATGCAAACATACACATTGTGGCACACATGGGCTTTCCAGTCTCAGAGTTGCCATGAAACAAAAGTGACCTTAGTTGCGTAGCTGTCAGTCTACTTTAATCCTCCACTGCTCCCTATACATCCTCTGACAGGCAACAACCCTAGTTTCACCTTGCAGTTGAACTTCCTGTCAAACCAACGGACATTTAAAATGTCACTTAGAGAAAAGAATTTGTGGTCGAGGTATTTAGCAACAGGAGGCCCTGTTGGCCAGACTGAGTTTCATACTGTCGGAGGGCTTCTCCTCAGCTCCAGAGGGAACGTCAGTGCAGCAGGGATCCTGGCAGACAGACAAACTGTTAACACAGCCGCTGTACCCGAGAGGCTCTGCTTTACATTTGAGTCATTTAGCTGACAGACTAATTCACACAGACGTACAGTCAGCGAGCCTTGATCAAGGACACGCAACAGAGATGTGAGCTGTTGCTGGAATTAAATCAAAGGTCTGGGAACTTATTTTTCTTATAATAATAAATTGACTGTATGAAAGCCAAACTCACAACCATAGTCACCATTTTGTCTTTGAGTTTTTGTCTCTGCTTTTCTTCATGGTTTGAAGTTCAAATGCTGTATATATCCTCCAGCAGTTTTGGGTTTAAAGTTTAGTAACGAAAATGTGAGAAAACAGAGATTCTCATAAAAAATTCCAATCAACTCTGCAAACATACTCAATGTGCAATGATAAAGAACATAAAAGCAGCAAATCCTCCACTGCATTTTTGCGTTCAATTTATTCTCAAAACTGTAGTCTTCATACTTAAGCGACAAAATAGGTATTGTCAAGTGTACCAAAACAACATATAAGACTGTTTTCCAAAACAACATATTTCAACATTACAAAATTTAACATAAAACATGTTTCTTTTGACTTCCTTTCACACAGGCCTCGAACCTCAGTCTCCTGAGTGAAAGCCCCGAGTTTACTTGGCACATCCATCCACCCCACCACCTCCTAACACGGACTTTGTCGCTCGTTATACTGCGAGCCAGTATAACGAGTTATTCTGCCACTTGAGGTCACGGCCTAACAAAACATGTAAATATGGGTCGTAATAAGCTATGTAATCATCAACTTATACAACTGTTGTACTGGTGAGAACGGGCTACACTGATCGTTTATATTGCCAGAAAGATGCCACAAATTAATCTGATCACACCCAACACATGATTACAGAGAGCTCCAAAAACCTGTAAAACTTGTCAGATGAAGCAGCTCCTTCATACTACTCAATTCTTCTTTCCAATCTGTGCTAAAATGACTGTCTCCCTTTATTGATTGTTTTATATTCTGTTTGAGTGCTTTTACTGTTTTATTTTTTTTTTCCCCCCTTCCTGAATTCTATTACCGCTGCTCCCACAACAACCCAGTTATTCTTCAGGGATCAATAAAGTTTCATCTAATCTAATCTAAAGAGAGATGTAGCTCTAGTTATGCAGCCTCTGTGAGCAAGACACCAGGTTTCACAACTCAGCAGTTGAGGTAAACACCAGATGTTCATCTGGACAGGATTAAAATGACACCAAACCATTAAAGTGAACACAAAACGAGATAAAAAAATAAAATTTATGTTACACAGTCTCTTAGAAAGTAACAATTAATTTTTTTCTCCTCTTTTTAGCCCTCAGAGACCAATAAAAACTGTCAGGGTCCTCACATGCACATCCACACTATGGACAGGCAAATTACAGATTATTATTATTATTATCGGTGTTGTAGCAGGTCAAGGTGGAGCTAGTTTGAGCTACTGGTGCTTTATATACCATTTGGTAGTTTTAATCCTCGACAGTGTATTTAGCACTGCTAATCTAGTGGAAGTATAATTTAAATAGAATATATTGTAAGTAAAGAGCTAACATAGCATGAAATAGAAATACTTAATAATATAATAATAATAATCAAGAAATTAATCTAGTGTTCCTGAAAATCCAGATAAATTCCTCTGTGCTCAAAAAGTGAAGAAATAAGATCTTCCTTAACGAAATGTGTTTTCATTTATCCTTTTCAAGTTAAACATTTTTACAGTCCATGTCATGATAGAGACATGTAATTTTCGCTTGTCCAAAGTTATGAAGTAACCTGCATTTTTGTGCTTTTCACACAAACTCCAATCTCACGGGGTTGAAGGTTTATTGTGATATATGATGACTTTACTCACTTCATCAGGCTGTTCTGCACTTTCATAAGCATTTTTTATTTTAATTTTCCTTGTGTTAACAGCGACATCATTTTGATTTATATTGAATTTAGCCTTTAATAGACAGCGCAGTCAATGAAGGATTAATGGTTAAATTATTCATAATATCCATTTACTCATAGAGCCACTGTTTTCAATTCAGAGACCTGAAATCATTTAACTGCTCAAAGGGATAATTCTGAGTATTAGTGACAAATTCCTGAGATGTGTTTCATTGTGTTTCATTTAGCTGATGGTGTAATTCAGTACAGTCCGCAATGAATGAGCAGGAAAAGGTACAGGTTGTTATTCAAGGATGCTCAGCAGCTACTTGACAGACTAGCTTTTGAGAAGAAGCAAAAAATGTGATTCCTCAGCTGCAGAAATGTCTTGTTAAACCACAAGACAGTGGGTGCCTTCGGTTCAAGTTTTCTTTTGGGTGTGGTGCTGCCTTCAATCGAGTAAGATGTTCCAAAACAGTAAAAGAAAGATTTACATTTGGTATATGGTCATATTAAGCGAAGGCATTATCCAGCTTGTGTTTATCTCATGTAGACTATAGCGAGGAAACCTGTCTCAACATGTTATTCAATGTTTTAACTCAACACGTAATGTTTGTGGATCATTTGTGTTCATGTAGAAACTTCACTGTGTACAGGGTGTGAAAGCCTGACACATTAATATAATTTTTAATTAGCGACAGATTAAGAACCATCACCTATAATTAATTATCATTTATAAAATGAGGAGTGCTTCATAGAAAAACATAGTATCTCACAGAAATGTTTGATAAAATAAAGTAATTTAGTAATAATTAGTTTCATAAAATAATTTGGCACTGTTCTACTGTTGGTCCTTTTTAATGCAGTTGATGTCAACTTCCTGTCAGGATTAATTGAGGAGAGTTTGTCATTGCAACACTTCTTTTTAAGGGCCATCCAACTTTGAACTTCAGTTGATCAGTTGTCCTTTTCCATTATTCTACACACTTGAAGGTTTCACATTTGCATGTGTGGCAGATTTCATCACTTAATGGAAGACAACAAGGGAAGAAAGCGTGCTAATGTGGATACCGACTACACCCACACTCTTTGAAGCTGCACGCAGTTTTGATCACACACTCAGTTCAATATTTATGACATCTCACCCTTTTAAGGACTGCTTTAGTAAGCAACTGCTCATTGCACTCTATCATAGTGAACCACAGATTGCTTTGACATTTAATTTAGGCATTGGAAAAATCAATATGACATAAAAAGGCCACTTTAACTCCTTTTACAATTGAATGTATTAATGTATAGTTTACTACAAAATCAGTTCCCCCTTTGATAACTACTCTTCTGCTTACAGTACATCACACCACTGTTGAACAAAAACTGTAGCCTCTTTAGGCAGGACCTGTAATCAGTCACAGAAATCAGTGAAGTACAGGAACAAAAACAGCTAAGAGGCAGGTTAATAAAAGAATTGGCAAGGAGGAGCCATAACAATGGCTCTTTCCTGAGCAGCAAATGTAATCTTTCAGCATCGTAAAAAAAAAATGCTGAAATGGGGAAGACCTGCAGAACATTGAAGCAATTAGTAAAAGTGAAAAAGTAATTTGACATTGGGAGAAATACTTTTCTGTCAGATTCTTTAGTCATAACGTTGAAATATGAAGCTAATACCAGCAGCCAATTAGTTTATCTTAGCATGAAGACAAAGAACAGGGAAACAGCTTGCCTGGCTATGTCCAAAAGTCCACCTATCTTCTTGGCCATCTCGTGCTATTGTGGTTACCTGATTACCTTTTGTTTAGTTTGGCCAAATATCGGTAAATGCCTGGTGGAGAAGAGAAAAGAAAAGGGACCCTAATGGGAGAATAGTCACTGTCACGAAACAGTATTTGGACATACTAATAACCATAAACAACGTTGATCCATATCCACTTGGCAGCAAGACGCACTACCTCCACTCAAATAACCGGATGTTGTCACTTACCTCATTTTTGGATTGAGTGTTTGCATTTTAATTTAAAAGTTATAGATCATTAGAAGCTCATGAACAGTTTTGCAGTGGCTGGGTGCAAGACCTATACATTCATAAGCCGGCAAACTGTGACAGCACAGTCATACTCGCAGAGGTGAGATGCTAGTCCTCTTTTTGGCCCAATTATTAAACCAAACTGTAGATGTATTTTATTTTATTTGCAGTGGGCAGAGAGTTTACAAGTCAGTATGTGCATAAAAAGAAGGCAGCGGGATCCTGACAACACGGCGGTGCAAACAAAATGTTACTCATTAATCAACTCAGTGCGACGTCAATTTCAAATTCCCTATAGTCCGGCACTACAACACTTTTGTTTACAGATCAATCAAGAAGGCGGATTTTCTTACCTTTGAACACAGCCATGCTAGCTGTTTCCCTTTGTTTCCAGTTCTTATGCTAAGCTAAGATAAGTTGCTGCACACAACATGACCTCTTTATGAATTGCATTGCAAACAGCGGTCGATGTTGACTGTGGGTCTGAACATGATTTAGAAATCAGTCCCTGATCGTTTGCAATGTACGTCATTAATAATATGAAAAATTGTTCCATCATCTGACAGCTGAAATATTAAATCATTTGGTAATAAAATGTTAAACAAATGGCAGCTATGATTAAAAAGCAACAGATCAGTTACTCTACTTAATGAGCAGGTTTTCAATTTCCAAGGATGTCATTTATTAGGACACAAATTGGCAGTCTGTAATTAATATCTGTAAGTAAGGATGTCATGGTCAGTAAAGACACTCTCCAAATGTGATCATGTAGGATTATTATTATTATTATTTATTATTATTATTTTCCTTTATTGAGTTATATATCTTTTTTGTGCATGTAATGCAAACTGCAAAAGTCCCTATCAGCCCAAAGGGAGTTCCCATCTCCCACAGAAAACTGAACTGTTTCAAAACAGCTTGTTTGTAGTACAGCCGTTTCTCTTTCATCCTTGTGACGATGCATCAAAATGCGCATCATAACGCTCGCCTAGCGGCTAGTCCGAAATGCCCTCAAAAACACCAGTGGAAAAACACACTGAGCTGCAGCACACACCTCTCCTCTCCCTTCCAAACACTAGCTACCCCCCAGGCAGTCAATGGACATAAAGTTGTTACTGTGATGTAGAGACAGAGCTCAGTTAAAACTTTATGGATGAAAGATACATTTGTTACAGATTAATAACTCACCACTCTGAACACTATGTCCAGTCCATGTTGCTAAACTGGAATATATAGAGCTGAATTAAAGCCGCGTTTACCATTTTCTCACTGACAACAAATAAAGTGTTTTTTGAAAATTAAACCATGTAAACCTGTTCTGGTTCAACCCCTAAATGAACCTGTCAATGAGCATAATACCACCTCTTTAGGTTGCATAAAATACTTGTGAACAGCTGTGATGATTGTTTTTAAATAATCATCTTTGGTCTAGGCCTATTCACAATCACAACACATTAAAGATGTATGCTGTGAGTATAATGCCCTAGATCAAACACAACTTAAAGCTGCTTTATTCAGTTAATTTTATGTCGTATGTTCAATTTGTAACAAAGTAACAAAGCCCTCTGTCAAGAGAAAATTTGACTCATCTGCGGACAGCCTTTGACCAGTGCAGTAGTTATTTTAACACAAACCATGATCTTTCCCTAACCCTGACCAAGTCATTTTAGTGCCTAAACATAATAAACCCTAAAGGGAGAACTGACACAACATGAGACCTGATAGAAAAGTCATTAAATATTGATGTACCACACTTTTTACACTGTGGAATAAAAAAAAGCTTTGGTTCTCTTGCTGCCACACGGAATATCATGCAGGCAATCTCAGCCTGCAGTGAAATGTTAATAATGTAGCAGCTTCTGTTTGGAGGCTGCTGGTCATTTCCCCTCCCTGATTGCATTGTATTGGTATTTCACCCTCCACATCACTACTCTTCATAGCCCATTAGTGATCAGTGATGGTTTATTGCTGGACAGTCAGTGACATTGAAAAAATCCCCAAACAGAGTTAATTGCTGAGGATCAATCCATACATTGATCTAAGTTCAAGAACACACCTACAGGTGCTGGTCATATAATTAGAATATAATCAAAAAGTTGATTTATTTCAGTAATTCCATTCAAAAAGTGAAACTTGTATAATGTATACATTCATTCCACACAGACTGATGTATTTCAAGTGTTCATTCCTTTTAATTTTGATGATTATAACTGACAACTAATGAAAACCCCCAATTCAGTACCTTTAGAAAATTAGAATATTGTGGTTCAATATTGAAGACACCTGTTGCCACACTTTAATCAGCTAATTAACTCAAAACACCTGCAAAGGCCTTTAAATGGTCTCTCAGTCTAGTTCTGTAGGCTACACAATCATGGGGAAGACTGCTGACTTGACAGCTGTCCAAAAGACGACCATTGACACCTTGCACAAGAAGGGCAAGACACAAAAGGTCTAAAGAGGCTGGCTGTTCACAGAGCTCTGTGTCCAAGCACATTAAAGAGAGGCGAAGGGAAGGAAAAGATGTGGTAGAAAAAAAGTGTACAAGCAATAGGGATAACCGCACCCTGGAGAGGATTGTGAAACAAAACCCATTCAAAAATGTGGGGGAGATTCACAAAGAGTGGACTGCAGCTGGAGTCAGTGCTTCAAGAACCACCACGCACAGACGTATGCAAGACATGGGTTTCAGCTGTCGCATTCCTTGTGTCAAGCCACTCTTGAACAAGACACAGCATCAGAAGCGTCTCGCCTGGGCTAAAGACAAAAAGGACTGGACTGCTGCTGAGTTATGTTCTCTGATGAAAGTAAATTTTGCATTTCCTTTGGAAATCAAGGTCCCAGAGTCTGGAGGAAGAGAGGAGAGGTACAGAATCCATGTTGCTTGAAGTCCATTGTAAAGTTTCCACAGTCAGTGATGGTTTGGGGTGCCATGTCATCTGCTGGTGTTGGTCCACTATGTTTTCTGAGGTCCAAGGTCAACGCAGCCGTCTACCAGGAAGTTTTAGAGCACTTCATGCTTCCTGCTGCTGACCAACTTTATGGAGATGCAGATTTCATTTTCCTACGCATTGCTGCAGTAATTCAGGCAAAAGGAGCCCCAACTAAGTATTGAGTGATGTACATGCTCATACTTTTCATGTTCATACTTTTCAGTTGGCCAACATTTCTAAAAATCCTCTTTTTCTATTGGTCTTAAGTAATATTCTAATTTTCGGAGGTACTGAATTTGGGATTTTCATTAGTTGTCAGTTCCAATCATCACAATTAAATTAAATACACATTTGAAATATATCAGTCTGTGTGGAATGAATGTATACGTTATACAAGTTTCACTTTTTTAATGGAATAAATCAACTTTTTGATGATATTCTAATTATATGACCAGCACCTGTAGGTATTGAGTTACACAGACACACACACATAAAGTGATTTCAGCTTAATGCAGCAAACGAGAACAAGCCAACAAGAACAAGATAGTGTGTGTGTGACTGTCCAGTTTCTAAAAAAATCAGTTCAACCTCTAGTTTTCCATTTCCTGATGACGCTTCACGCCTCACATGATAATTGGGGTGTGTAGCATGCAGTGCGTGTTACCTGTTGTCCATCATTAGTAGCATCAGTAGCATACTGTGTATTATCTGTCAGTATACAGTATATTTTTGTGAATTCCAGTTGTTTTCCAAGAGCAACAATTTATTAGGCACTTAACAATGACACATACACTCACCGGCCACCTTATTAGGTACAATTAGGTTCAATTGCCTGTTACCACAAATAGCTAATCAGCCAATCACATGGCAGCAACTTAATGCATTTAGGCATGTAGACATGGTCAAGACAACTTACTGTTCAAACAGAGCATCAGAATGGGGAAGAAAGGGGATTTAAGTTACTGTGGACGTGGCATGGTTGTTGGTGCCAGATGGGCTGGTCTGAGTATTTCAGAAACTGCTGACCTAATGGGATTTTCACGTACAACCATCTCTAGGGTTTACAGAGAATGGTTGTTCATGTCAGAGGTCAGAAAAGAATGGGAAGACTGGTTCGAGATCACCAAAAGGCAACAGTAGCTCAAATAACCACTCTGTACCACCAAGGTATGCAGAATACCATCTCTGAACGCACAACACGTCGAGCCTTGAAGCAGATGGGCTACAGCAGCAGCAGACCACATCAGGTGCCACTCCTGTCAGCTTAGAACAGGAAACTGAGGCTACAATTCACACAGGCTCACCAAAATTGGACAATAGAAGATTGGAAGAATGTTGCCTGGTCTGACGAGTCTCAATTTCAGCTGCAACATTCAGATGGTAGGGTCAGAATTCGGCGTAAACAACATGGATCAAACTATGGATCCATCCTGCCTTGTATCAACGGTTGGTGGTGGTGGTGTAACAGTGTGGGGGCTATTTTCTTGGCACACTTTGGGCCCCTTAGTACCAACTGAGCATCGAGTTTAAACGTAACTGCCTGCCTGACCACAGTGGACCCATCTTTTGATGGCTACTTCCAGCAGGATAATGCACCATGTCACAAAGCTCAAATCATCTCAAACTGGTTTCTTGAACACGACAATGGGTTCACTGTACTCCAGTGGCCTCCACAGTCACCAGATCTCAATCCAGTAGAGCACCTGTGGGATGTTTTGGAACGGGAGATTCCTATCATGGATGTGCAACCGACAAATCTGTAGCAACTGCGTGATACTATCATGTCAATATGGACCAAAGTCTCTGAGGAATGTTTCCAACACCTTGTTGAAAGTATGCCATGAAGAATTAAGGCAGTTCTGAAGATAAAAGTGGGTCCAACCCGGTACTAGCAAAGTGTACCTAATAAAGTGGCCAGAGAGTGTATACCTTTAAAGATATTTATCTTTACATTTTAGACACTGTATAAATGTGAACCAGAAGGACTTAACTGACATCAGTTTGCCTTAAATTCATATACATGAATTATTTTTGGGAGCAAAGGATCCCTCAAAAGACAGTTAAAGAGCTGTTCTTGGAAGTAGAGCTGAAACAGTTAGTTAATTAATCCATTAGTAAAGTCAGCAGAAAATTACATTTCCTAGTTCCAGCTTTTCAGCTGTACTGATTAAGTGAAAATATTTGGGAGTGTTGGTCAAACAAAACAAGCTATTTGAAATGTCACCGTACCTTTCGGGGTAATTATGAGATAAATTCAGATTAGTTGGTAGTCAAAATAATTGTTCGTTGCAGATCTACTTAAAATAAGTCTGTCGAAACATTGGATTGATCAGGGATTTTTTCTATAAATAGCATGTACTTGTTGCTTTTACTGGTGATGAAATCTGATGTGAGCTCCACCGTCTCCCTGTGAACGACAAACACGCAGATTAACATTACAGCTGGAGGGTGTGTATGAGTCAAAGGAGGAGATGAATTTTCTGCCCGCGACATATCACATTTATTCAGGCCTCAGGGGAACATTTAAAAGGGAACAAAAGATCAAGCAAGCTCTTTTTGTCCGCTTTCAGAAAGATGTTGGGTGTATCGCTCTGTGGTCAATTTATTAAAAGAAAAATGAAAAAAATCTAGTAACTACTCTCTGCTTCAATCTGGTCATCTATGCTGTTTTCATACAGATTTTACAGTTTGAAATTCAGTATGTCTCTTTCCAGCCAGTAAATCAGAATCAGCTTTATTGCCAGGTATGTGTACACATACGAGGAATTTGATTCTGGATTGTACATTGCTCACAATGTGTTTACTCATACAGAAATACAAAGTCACAACAATAAAAATAAAATAAAATCAGACAGACTTAGTGTAGACAACAATATAGACACTGACAAATAGTGCAGTGAGCAGAGTGCAAAGGATGCAGGAGTATGTACATGTCGGAGGTGGATGTGATATACTGTTACATATATATGCATACATGTACACAGTGCGATGAAGCATAGTGCAAAGGATGCTGGAATAAATAAGTATTTTGTGAAGGAGTAATGACTTGAGGTAGGTGGATTTGGTATATAGTATTTACAATATGACAATATAACAGTATGAACAGCACTGAAATACAGAATTGGTGAATGAATAATAAGTGCTAACCAGTAAACAGGTGGCTGATTAGAGGCAGAGTTACTGGGTTATTGCACAAGAATTTTTCCCGACACTGTGGGTCAAAAATCAGCTGTTCATCAGAGTGATGGCTTGTGGGAAGAAACTGTTCCTAAGTCTGTTGGTTTTGGCATACAGTGCTCTGTAGAGCCTACCAGAGGGGAGAAGCTGGAACAGATTGTGTCCGGGGTGAGATGGATCTGCAGTGATGTTTCCTGCCCGTTTCCTGACTCTGGAAGTGTAGAAGTGGATCAGCAGGTCCTTAGGCAGGTTGAGGTTCCTGAGCTGGCGCAGGAAGTACATCTTCTACTGGGCCTTCTTGATGATGGTGTCCGTGTTGGGCTCCCACTTCAGGTCCTGGGATATAGTGGATCCCAGAAACCTGAAGGATTCCACAGCAGACACAGAGATGTTGATGATGGTATTGAACGCCGAGCTGAAGTCCACGAAAAGGATCCTTGCATATGTCCCTGGAGAGTTAAGGTGTTGCAGGATGTAATGCAGTCCCAAGTTGACTGCATCATCCACTGACCTGTTAGCCCTGTAGGCAAACTGCAAGGGGTCCAGCAAGGGGTCTGTAATGTCCTTCAGGTGGGCCAACGCCAGTCTTTCAAAGGAATCATGACTACAGATGTCAGGGCAACAGGCCTGTAGTCGTTTAGTCCAGAGATGAAGGGTTTTTGGGGGACCGGGATGGTTGTGGAGCATTTGAAGCAGGAGGGAACTTCACAAAGCTCCAGTGATCTGTTGAAGATCTGTTTGAAGATGGGGGCCTGCTGGTCTGCACAGATTTTTAAGCAGGATGGAGACACATCGTCTGGGCCAGGAGCCTTCCTGATCTTCTGCCTTTGGAAGAGGTGGCTCACGTCCTCTTCACACATCTTGAGTGCAGGTGAGGGGTCAGAGAGGGGGGGTTTCAGGGTGTCAGAGAGGGAAGGTGACTGTTTGAAGATGGTGTTGGAGTGGGGGAGGTGTGACTGTGGGCTTTTTAAACCTACACTAAAAGCCATTCAGCTTGTTGTTGCTGAGTACCAGCAGTGTTGGGGGATGGTCTCCTGTAGTTGGTGAGTATACGCAGGCCTCTCCACACTGACGCAGGGTCGTTGGCTGCAAAGCTGTTATTTAGCTTTTCAGCGTTGGACCTCTTTACTGCTCTGACCACCTTAGTCAGAGTGTTCCTGGCCTGGTTGTACAAGAATCTGTTCCCACTTCTGAAGGCCTCCTCTTTGGTCTGACGAAGCTGCCTGAGTTTCGCTGTGAACCAGGGTTTTTTGTGACAGATACCAAAACTATGCACACAATACCATACTTTAAGCAATATCAACAGTTTGACAAACCCTTTTTTCATTTAACAAAAGAAACCAACTTTACAATTCTCTATTAAATAGAGCATTACCTGAATGAAGTAGTCCAAAATCTGCAAAATGTTTATTTACAGTTTTTCTCAATTGCTTAAACACTATAACGAGGCTATTCAACCACAACTCCATTTTTAAAAAAGCACACCCTTTTATCTAAACTCTACACACAAATCCCTTAATTTCTCATTTTCTACACCATGTGAGAAAACACTAACATTAAATATTGTTCACTCAAGTCAGCACAGGTTGAGCTCAGTTAGCACACAGCTACCCAGCAGGAAAGACAACAAGTCATAATTGATAACACACCAATCAGAAGCTTCAATAGTCCTGAATGGAGGGCAGGTTGGCACCGATGATCTTTTTTGCAGTCCTGACTGTCCGTTGTATTCTGCTCCTGTCCTTTATGGTGGCAGATCCAACCAAATTCAGGTTTTTGGTTGTTGTATGTGCGGAAGGTTTTGGTCGGCACACACATGTCCTCACAAAAACTGATGTAAGATGTCACAGTGTCAGTTAGTTCGTTCAGGTCAGTGGCTGCAGCCTCAATAACACTCCTGTCAGTGCAGTCAAAGCAGGCCTGTAACTCCAGCTTTGACTCATTGGTCCATCTTTTCACACTCTTTACAACAGGTTTAGCAGATTTCAGTTTTTGCCAGTATGTTGGGATAAGATGAACCAGACAGTGATCAGAGTCCCAAGGCTGCACGGGGAACAGAGCAGTGGGCGTCATTTAATGTAGTGTAGCAGTGGTCCAGTGTGTTAGTGTTCCTGGTGGGAACTGTACTTTGGGAGTTCATGGCCGAGGTTTCCTCTGTTGAAGTCCCCAAGAACAATGAGCATAGAGTCTGGATGTTTTTTCTCCACGTTAGTTATCTGGTCGGCCAGCTGTAGTAAAGCCTCACTAACACAGGCCTGAGGTGGAATGTAAACAGAGACCAGGACAAACGAGGAAAACTTCTGCGGTGAATAAAAAGGTTTACAGTTTATAAATAATGTCTCTAAGTGAAGGCTGCATGATTTTTCCAACACTGTGACATCTGTGCACCAACCTTCGTTTATATAGAAACAGAGTCCTCCTCCCTTGTTTTTCCCGTGAGCTCCCTTTCGCGATCCGTGCAGATGAGATAAAATCCCGGTAGGTGAAGTACACTGTCAAGGATGCGCTCGGAGAGCCAGGATTCGGTGAAACAGAGGGTGGCAGATCTGCGGTCCGAGTTTGTACTGTTAAGGAGAAGCAGTTTGTCCATTTTGTTGGCTAGAGAGTGGACATTCGGCAGGTGAATTGAAGGGAGCGCAGTGCGAAAACCCTGCCGTCTCAGTTTAACCAGCAAATGTTTAATGGTGCTGAACTCAGCGTCTGAAATGTAAATGCTGCAGTCTGCTGGAGTACATGTACATACCAGAGCTGTAGGTAGATGGCAGATTAGATCAATACCAATACCCCCACCCCCCCCCCCCCATCCTCCCATTTCCTCCCATTTCCTCCCATTTCCTCATCTAGTGCTCCATTTCCTAACTACTCATCGACCTAGGAGTGTGTGTGTGTGTGTGTGTGTGTGTGTGTGTTTGTGTGCCGTCATTTGTGTGTACGTGTGTTTTGTTGTGCATGTTTGTGTTTGTATCAGTACCATTTGTGTGTATCTAGAGGATTGTAAGTGTGCTTGTGTGTGTGTGTGTGTGTGTGTGTGTGTGTGTGTGAACCCCCTGGGAAGAATCCATGGTGTCTTTAGCAGATCTGTCTAACTGATGGACAGCCCTCTGAGGCTGCTACAGAAACACATTAGCTCAGATTAGATCACATGACCAGAGAGGGAGAGAAAGAGAGAGAGAGAGAATTTGTCATTTTTACTGCTTGTTTTAATATCAATGCTTGTGTGTATTTATATATACACACAGACACACGCACTGTAAGACTTGCATGTGTGTGGCAGAAAGAGATCAAAGAGAAGCACACAGGGGACGTGACATTTGTCACATCAGTGTGTGTACATATTTTGAATCCGTGCGTGTTCTTATGTTTGTCCTTCAATGCATACTGAAGTGTGTGCTATGTGTGTGTACATGCATGTGCGGGAGTCTTTTTCATTGATGACCTGTACAACTTGGAAATATTATGCTGCATGTGTGTTTGCGTATGCAAATATGTTCTAGTGCTGGTGTGTGTCTGTATGTATGTGTTTGTCAGGAGGTGTCAACATCTGGTGTGTATATTTCTGTTCAGCATCAGTGTTTGCATATCTTGATTGAAGATCGTGGTCTTTCAATTTGAGAACGTGATTTATTGATTTCACATTCAGATTTTGTGACGCTGCCTCACAATTAAAAAAACTCTGCTTGCGCTTGGATTTGCTTTACTTCTGCTCAAACCGTGTGCTCAGACTCCGATATATTGATGTTTGCACAAACATCCTGCCTCAAGCTTCAGCCCTTCTCCTCGCGCTCAGATTATTTCTGTTCAAATTTCTGCTCTTGTCTTGGATTTTTGGTGCAATAACCCTGTCAAAATCCCTAACCAATAGATTGCCAAGTGTAAGGCAAGTTTATTGTATAGCACATTTCAACAAGGTAATTCAAAGTGCTTTACACAGAAAATATAAAAAAGTTTTAAAAGAGTTAAATAGAAAATAAAAACAGGCAGGTCTCTCACCTTTGGTTATTTTACTCCTTTGATTCCCCATCTCCCACACTATCCTTTTATTAATTTATTTTTTTAACACTTGGGGACTCTGACCGTTATTTCTTAGATACAGTCATCACTGTAGATCCAGATTGTCCACACTACAAACTCTGGTAAAAGTGGTTGACAGTGGGACCCTGTCAACAAGTTACTTAGGGACTCCTAAGCTAAGGTTGTAGTGTTGACCAATGAAACAATCCCTGCCTTGCGTTCCCTTTACTTCATGGAGTGTCCCCTAAGGGAGCGCAAATCTAAGCACAAGCAGGGGCTGTTTGAGTGTAGGGGTAGTGTAAAGCTTTACAAAATCTGAACATGAAATCAATAAGCCATGCTTTCAAACTCAATAACCACTCTCTTGTATAAACAGGAAAATAATGTGTGTGTGTCTGTGTGTGTGTGTGATTTATTGTGCACATTCATGTGTATTTTGAGCATGTGTATAATTTTCAGGACTGCGTTCGCTGCATCATGTCTGTGTGGACATGTTGGTATGTGTGTTTCTCTTGGCATGTATGTCATTTTCTGTGTGTGTGTGTGTGTGTGTGTGTGAGATGCATCACACCCAGACAGATTGTCCCCAGACGGAGCTGCATTGTACAACGCGTCACGCTTGTTGTCAGCACAACCGGTACTGGTAACCATGACAGCCGCAGTCGTTAGGGAGCCACTGCAACGAATGATGACCCTCGGGACAGGAAACACTGTCACATCTCACATTCAGACAGTATTCATCTGGAGTTTTATCTCTCTCATTCCCTCTCATTAGTATCTCTCATCTCATCTTATTTTTCTTCTGTCTTTTTCCTTTTTCACTCGCTCTACATCAGTGCTGAGTTCAGATTTAAGGCAGTGGTTTGGTTTCTCTTGTGCGGGAAAATATGGTGTCCACTGATTAGGCAACAGATTAGAAACAGATTAGGCAACACTTGCATTGACTTGATTTCACTGAATTTCTCAACCTTAATATGTTTCTGTAAAAGTCTGTTTTAAGCTTAACATCATAATACAAGTCACTCACAAGTCACTCTGCCGAACAACTATATAATTCATAGCTGTAGCCTCTTTCACACTGAAGCAGCATTTATGTTGCAGAAACGATCAGTCAGGACAAGAGCTGAGTAGCAAACCTCAATAATATTTATGACTAAAATGTTTCCTAAGCAAGTACTGAAAGCCGAAGGCTTGCTGAGATTCATTTCCTTCTTTACTTACTTTGATCAGAGAGCTTCTGTTTTACAGTTTTTCTCGATTGCTGAAATACATTTCTTGAAATTATGCCTCTTTTTCTCAAAATTCTAAACACAAATCCACAACTTCTCACCCAATTCCACAAACATCCTATTTGTCAAAATGAAGCTCTCCACTCAAAACCATTCAATCTTGCTGAAAAACCAAACTTTGCCCTCAGACATGACACACAAGCCCTCAAAAACACACACACAGACTTACACACTTGTGAGATAAATTCAAAACAATACTACGAAAACTGGTTATTAGTAATATTGCTTGTGGTTCTCCCCCTCAGAAACATTTTCACATGACGAATACAACAAAAGAAATAAATGTAAACATTTGCAAATTTTTCACCCCTTAGTGTGCTGTACAGTACAACACACCAAACAACATATTATTCTGCCCCAGCGTCCTGTCTTTGGTCTGGGACAGGCCAAAGATTCTTGTTCTCTACCTCCTCCTCCTCCCCCTACTCCTCATCTTCCTCCTATCCCAACTCCTATTGTTCCTCTTCCTTCATCTCTTACTCCTCTCCATACTGCTCTTCCTCTTCCTCCGCCTCTCTGGTGTCCTCTACCTCTTCCTTCAGATTTCTCTGGCTCCATTGTTCCAAGACTGAATGAACTGACTCCGGCCCTTTTATCTATCTATTGAAGCTTCTGATTGGTGTGTTATCAATTATGACTTGTTGTCTTTCCTGCTGGGTAGCTGTGTGCTAACTGAGCTCAACCTGTGCTGACTTGAGTGAACAATATTTAATGTTAGTGTTTTCTCACATGGTGTAGAAAATGAGAAATTAAGGGATTTGTGTGTAGAGTTTAGATAAAAGGGTGTGCTTTTTTAAAAATGGAGTTGTGGTTGAATAGCCTCGTTATAGTGTTTAAGCAATTGAGAAAAACTGTAAATAAACATTTTGCAGATTTTGGACTACTTCATTCAGGTAATGCTCTATTTAATAGAGAATTGTAAAGTTGGTTTCTTTTGTTAAATGAAAAAAGGGTTTGTCAAACTGTTGATATTGCTTAAAGTATGGTATTGTGTGCATAGTTTTGGTATCTGTCACAAAAAATTAGGTATCATATTGCCACTTCTATTGAAAAGAACTTGTAGATGGTAAGTTGTAAGTTTACAGATTGCACACAGGCAACGGGATTTTTGTCACATTTAGGTTAATGACTGGGTATTTGAAACATTTGAGTGTAAACTCCCTACTCACAAGTTATCCACATTTATTTTAAAAGCCATTTTTATTCAGGAAGTCATCACATCAACTTTATCCCTTTTTCCAACGTAAATGTTTGATCGCACGTCTTTTGGATTTAACTTCCTATTAAAACACCTTGTGATTGAAAAATAAGTTTACAAAACTCTAAAATGCAAGTCTGTCTTCTCATTAAAACAAGTCCTCCAAGTTGAACACCAAAGTGCTTTGTTTGTAGCTGCCCTCTATAACGACACTTTGTTTGTGTCTTGGTTAAATTTATAGCCACGGAGTTGAGGCTGGGCAATGATCGTGGTCACAGATGAAAGAAACGTTGATTGTAGGTAGGAAGCAGCGGTGTCCTGTGTTAGTCAGAGTTTGTATTCAGCATTTGAAGATCTTAAGCAAGAAAACGGCATAATTCGTTATTGAATAACCCAGGATATGATCATGGTGTCTTGGGATTTATTAGCCTAAATGTTTCAGGGAAATTGAAATGATGTAACTCAAATCAAAGCTGACACAGAGTTTTTCGCTTTCCATTATTTCCTGTCCTTTATTTGCAAGTCACATCACTCGTCACTGATTGATCACTGCGTTCCATCATATCAATCCAACGCATTGTTTTAGCGCAACAATGCTTTGCTCACTTCATTAGATACTTTGGTGCAGTTTAGTGACTTGTCGGACTCCTTACGTGTACTATGTTTTAAAGTCGTCTATTTGGACTAAACACCGGAATGACCAGCCTCACTTGTGACTGAATGTATAAATGTAAAACATGTTTCTTGCTGCCAGACTCTCCGACTCTCTCTGACTTTAATTGTCTCCATAATAAAATAAAGAAAACTCTTTCTAATAAATAAATAAAGTAGTGTGTGTGGCTTTTGTTGTTCAGACCTAGAATGAACACAGATTTTAACTAGACAGTGAATCATAAAACACCTCAAATATAAGACTTTGCAGCGATACACTTGAGTTTAATATTATCTGTCCTGATGTATCAGGTTAGTCCAATCAGCTGCAACGTCCAATCAATAAAACGGCTACCCAATAAGGGGGCGTGTCGGCCAGTAAAAGACTTCCGCGAAGGATGCACTGGTGTATCCTCGCTCATAGCTCCTCAGAGATCGATTCTCGATTCTTGATTCTCAATTCTCGCTCCTCGATCCTCAATCCTCGCTCCTCGGAGCGCAAATAAGAGCTTTGGGACGGCCTGCAAGATGGCGGAGCAGAACAGCTTCCGGTTCAAGCGAGCATCGAGGAGCGTGGAGCGAGGAAATGAAGAGACTTGAGAAGCACCCTATGTGAGTCTCCTCGTTCTTTTTGTCTTTAAAATCCTTATCCACTACCACCCACCTCCAACTCTCACATACTATTTTCCTCTCACATTTTAGTTTAGATGAGTTTAATGAATCTTTATTAGCTTGACAACACTAATATTTTCTACTCATTTCCTTACCTTCCTCCATCTGGTTCTTATTATCAATTCTCTCTCTCCATTTCACTCTGCTTAACAAGAAGAAGAAGATGAAGAAGAAGATATACTTTATTTAATACCCAGAGGAGAAACTCAATGTTTTCACTCTGTTATTATGTTAGTATACACACAGGTCTGAAAGACACACACATGCTCATGCACACACGACACCATAGCAACACACGGAGAGATGTCAGAGTGAGGGGGCTGCCAGTCAGTACGGCACCCCGAGCAGTTGGGGGTTCAAGAACTTGCTCAAGGCCTCCTTCGGCAGTGCCCAGGAGGTGAACAAAGCTTTGATTACACTTGCTACATAAACCGCTACTATTTGTTTCTTAAACTGTTTGTATAACTGGCCATTTCTCAGAAGTTGAAGTAAATTAATTCAGCGACTGAACAGTTAAATGACTCACTGACTCAGTGTCTCTTCTTCAAGTGGCAGTCAGACGTTTATCTAGCAGTTTCTTCTTCACCCATGAATATTTAGACCTTTTTTTTCTCTCATGTCAAAGACATGCGTATATATTCACAGCTTTAGCCAGGAACGGCTCTTATTAAGGACTGTTTTTCACATTGGAGGAGGAAGTGAATCTCATCCATCTGCCTCATTTTCTGTCTGTGTGTCTCTCATTCCTCTTTGTGCGTTTTTTAATCTCCTTTCTCACGCGCTGCCTACAGTTTCTCATTTTCATTTACAAAATGCTGTCATGTATTTGGGAACCATACCTCATTTATTTTCTCTATAATTTCAAACATACACGCTTTGAAAGTCATTATTTTGTCAAGCAGTGACTTCAATTAGTTTATTCCATTTCCATTATTTTATGCTGTCAGTCATTCCACATTTATATAATTTTAAGAAGAAGAAAATGTTCCGTCTTGGCAGGGTAATTTTATGTTTACATTTTGACAACTGTGGTTAGACAGGACCTTAGATAGACTGTAAAAGGACAGCTGACTCAGTACATCTGTCCTCTGTCCCTCTTTTATCCTTACTCTCCTTCTTTCAGCTTCTCCTATTCACTCTGTGGCTTTTTTACAATTACAATTTGATGTTTTTTATCATTTACCTGCCAGCAGTCTGTAATGAGTTCCACAGGGCTAATAGCTACTTAACGGACAGAGAAGACCACATCACTTTATTTTTGTAGGAATGACAGAAAGCGAGACAGAGATGTGATTTCAAACCCCACTTCATTAAATATTACAAAAGCTGATACGGATCAAGGTATGAAAAACAACACGGTCTAGAAAATCCATCATGCAGCCTGAAACAGACTTTTCACACTCTCATGTAGGGCTGGGCAATATGGCCAAAAATGTTATCATGATTGACAAACATTTCATATCATGTGATATCAATAATTATCATGATAAATGTCTAATCATTATTTATTTCAAGTTTAAAGGCTGATTTTTCCTCCTGAGTGAAGAAAAAAGATGGTGAACTATGGCTTTAAACTTTTCCTTCTGTCTAGAATGTGACAGAGGATAACTTCACAAATCTGAGGTAGAACATTCAAAATGATTCTTGATAAAAAATCTTTTTCAACAAATACGATTAGTAAATCTTTTTTCAGTCCCTTGTCCTCAACAAAATGTATACTGTAATAGAAAAATTAAGTGCAAATTCATTTGTGATTCAAATTAATTAAAGAGGTGGTATTATGCTCATTTCCATCTTAATTAGGGTTTGTACCAGAACAGGTTTACATGGTTTAATTTTCAAAAAACACCATATTTTTCTCATACTGCTGCAGCTCCTCTTTTCACCCTATGTGTTGTACGCTCCGCTCTTGAGCTACAGATGTGATGCATCTTACTTGTACAAAATCTTTATTGGGAGTTGCACATGCGCAGTTCCCAGGTAAGGACTACTAGCCAATCAGAAGCAGAGAAGGGCGGGTCATAAGAAACAAGGTATTGTGATCCAAATCAAAGCCGCTTCAGACTGCGACTGTAACCTAGCAGATGGTATAAGTTACTCACAAGTACACAACCACACAACATCATTGTTCCACATCTTACCATAAACCACTACAAAAATCACCATATTTCTATATATATATATATATATATATTTAAATTTTTTATAAAAATTGGTGTTTGCTCAGTAGCTTTCACATCAGGTGTAACATCAGCATTATAGCTGTGT
Organism: Micropterus salmoides; assembly: GCF_014851395.1. Classification (NCBI taxonomy): domain Eukaryota; kingdom Metazoa; phylum Chordata; class Actinopteri; order Centrarchiformes; family Centrarchidae; genus Micropterus; species Micropterus salmoides. The sequence goes on from NW_024041150.1 coordinate 32,237,821, forward strand.
TAGCCAACGTTAACAACAACTCCGCACTTGAACAGTCTGTGAAGTTACATTGCCGTGTTTATTTTAAATATAATTCACAACCAATAAAGCATACTTACAGATTGTAATTGTAAATTTCCAGGACCAAACAGAGTCTGAGTTGCATAGTCTTTTAGCACTAAACATTGAATTGTTGCCAAAGTTCTGACGATCTATGCTGCCTTGACGAAAAATGCTACCATAGCGCAAATTGATAGACTCGGCCCTGCTCCATTTTCCATTGCAGATAGTACCCAGAGATAGTACGTAGCTCGTCATCATAGTGATGCCACACAAAACTGCTGCGACGTAATGTTCAATGCGACACACACACCAGCGATCCACACAGCTTTCTCTTTTTAAAGTTAAAATGTTTCAACTTTACTCAGAATGTAAAGACAGATAAGCGGTATGAAAACCTTCCAGCTGTGTTTTCCTCTGCCATTGTTGCTGCAGCGATCTGTGTGACGGCGGGAGCAGAGGGCTCTGTGAGCGGGCGGCTGGCCGGCCTCACACGCACCTCCCGCAGGTTGGTACAGGCTTCCCCCGCAGCTACTTGCGGAGCTCCTCAACTCCGAAAATATTCAAGCACATTTTTGTTCCGCCATCACTTTTCGTAAAACTGTCAATATTCGAAATCTACACAGCTGATTTCACCTGAAAACTTCTCAGAAGTGGATTTAGTGATGAAATTCCATACAAAACTGTAAAATATAAAACTTTCTGTTGCTGGCCTCTGTCTGGTGCAGCAATGATGATGTAGTGAACAGTAATGACTCTCTCTGACCAATCAGCAGTCTGTCGTGTTTTTACCTTTTAGTATCCCTCAGCTCACTTGGAACCTCGACGGAGGTGAGGTGATGTGAAAAAAAGTACCTGGAAGCAGGTACAGGTACAACATTTCTACAATGGAAAACCAAACAAAGGCGAGTCGAGCCAAAGGGCCTCCGCTCAGACTAGCTTGGTTTGAGGGCGTGCCTGACCCCGCTAGCTGCTTGGCAAGCTTTATGACGCGTTTTCATTGTGATGTCACAAGTAAAGGAAGTGGAGGACTGGACTACAAACGAGCTGTTTTCAAGCGGTTCAGAGCAGAGCTTTCTGTGGGAGATGGGAACTCCCTTTAGGCTGGACTTTGGGCTTTTTCACTTTGCAAACCTGTTACATGCACAAAATATATATAACTCAATAATGGAGAGGGAAAAGGCCAAAAAGCATAATACCAACTTTAAATCAAATATTTGTGATTCAAATGAATTAAATCAAACATTTATTGTTATATATGTTATATTGATATATATATATTGATGTGTTATATATTGATATATTATTTGTAATTTGTAATTATATTGATATAAATTTGTTATATTGTTATTGAGAAAGATCATATAGTGATAATTATGGTTTTATTGTCCAGCCATACTCTCATGACACCTTCATGCTGTTGATGTGTAGAGCTAATTATTCATATTATTTATCTTTGTGCATCTTAAAATTATTTTAGCTATCGAACTGCGTGTGTGCCTCTGTGTGAACGAAGCAGCTCAAATGTAAAATATCTTCTAGGTGCTCTGTCACAATTTGAAAAGCTAGATAAAGTTATGATTTTCTAGATGATGTAATTGGTCCCGCTGAGCCATTGTCTCTGTCCATGTACAAACGGGTGACAGATTAAAAGTAACAGCTGTCTGAGCAGGTGTGGTTTTCTTCCTTTTTTTTTTTTGTGAACTTGAGGAATTTTTTTATGTTGTTGGTTTAGTTATTGTTGATTGTTTCTTTTGTTTATGCCTTTTTTCCTCTTTGTGAATTGGAGTAATGTTTTTGCTTTAATGTAGTAGTGTAAGATAGCATTACGATAAAAGGGGTTATTCAGCTGCCAAAGCGTACTTTCACTTGTGATAGTACTTGTAGTTGTCTTTTATACTTTTACTTTTCTGAAACTTTGAATACAGGACTTTTACTTGTATTTTTCAGTGTTATATTGCGATTTTTACTTAAAATATCTACATATCTCTTCCACAACTGGTGAGCACCATACATATGAGTGCAGTGAGTGACGATGCACCCACAGGCTTGATTAATTTGGTATAAAGCTTCTGACATAAGGGTGAAGTGATTAGAGTTTCACTCAAGAGGAAGAAAACATCATTCCTCTTCTGCTTCACCACGTTCACAGTTGTGTACAGTAAAGGATTCTGTCCTAATGTCACTGGACAAGTTGTAGGCGGACTAGGCGAGAAAAGGCAAAGAAATTACACACTTGACTTTTTTGTCAGACTTCATCGAGCGTCCCAGATGCTCCATCAAAATGATTTTTGCATCCACTGCTTATTTTCCTGATGCCTCACATCTATTAATTTGTGGGCAGATTTTGTACAATCTGATATTTGGCATTAGACCGTGTTCTTCACCACTATCACCAAATGTCATCCCTCCAGTGGAGTTCAGAGACTTTGAGAATCTATCTCAAAAGGTAGAGAAGATGTTCTGGGGGCTCGTGGTGGATTACACCTCAGTTAGATGCTTGATTTCCCTTTCATAGTCACCCATCTTTGTATACTAATTCAGGCGCTATAAGTCACTAAGCTGTTTTAATTTACACTAATAATTCTCCTAACAGCATCACTTTGATTGCAAGTAAATGTAATTCAAGTATACAGTATCCAGCAGTGGCAGACTCAGGCTGTCTGCAAAAAATAAACAGGCCACCAGTTTCACAATGTGGGGCAGAAATTGAATGACGTGAGTGTGACGTGTGTTTGTCAGAAATTCATGCCTTTAAGGCATAGATGAAAGCTAACATAGATGAAACCTAGCTTAACTTTGGCAATATTTCATCACAAAGTTCAATGGGCCCAATTGAAAGTTTTGGCCCTCAGCAGGTGCCCGGTAGGCCTGTGCGGTAATCCGTAAAGGGCTTTATTATGTTTTTTGCACATAGTGGAACCTTATAGGGCACTTTACTATACTTCCTTACACAAAGGGGCACTTTAGAGGGCACTGCACAATTTTTCCACTGGATGGGTGCCCATTAGGGTACTACATAACATTTGATCCACTGAAAGGGCACTCAGAGCGCATCACATATTTGCACAAAGTGGCACCTTGGAGGGTGCTTTACCACATTTCCTTACACAAATGGGAGTGCACTGCATCACAAATTTTACAAAAAAGTTTTGTCCCCTTAGTGACACGAGTCCCTATTGGTTAGTGTGCATTCAGGTTAAAGTCCCCTTTGGGATATATAAACATGAAACACACACACAGAACATAGAACATACTCCACATTCAGTTATTGTTACCTTGTTATTGTAGAAGAACAGGCTTTCTAACTATGGAGCATTCAGCTACACACTGTGTGTGTTTATATGTGTGTTGACTTGGGACTGGAGTGCAGATATCACAATAAAACCTGATGTTGTCGTCTCTGTTTAGAAAGATCAGGTGTGTGTGTGTGTGTGTGTGTGTGTGTGTGTGTGTGTGTATGTGTGTGCACGTGCGCATCTCCAGGAAGTACTTAGCTGCGTCAGATCAAAGGAAGCCGCCAGGCTGCTGTCTTCCTGACTAATTAACCACACACACACACAGGTTGCGTACAGGGGAGACTAATTATTACAGTGTTTTATGGACACATGCCTACGTGTGTGCGTGTTTTCACAGTAACCATAGCAGCACTTTGAATGTGTAAGCAAGTGGACTGACATATTCATCCATGTCACACATACGGTATACATGAGTCCATTCATAACATTAACACTGATTAATAACCTCACAGTCTAACAACATCAATCTAAACAACAAACTGAGCATTTGTTATAGAGACACTGGCAACTAAAACTACTTGGATACTGTGAAGGAAAGATCTCCTTAATGTTTGAGAGAAACCAGACTGTTTTTAAAAGATGAGATATGGAGTTGGTTTTACTTACACTATATCACCAAAACTATGTGAACAGATCATTTTAAAACTGTGGGCATTAATCTGCTGCCAGAACAGTCTCCAGTCCTCTGTGAAGATGTTGAACCTGCGTGATAAGTTCTGGCTCACACATAGTAGACACATAGACAAGTGTTTTCTGATCTGATGCCACTATCAGCGGGATGACATCATTTGTCTGTGCTTTACAAAACAGTAAGAAATCTGTTTGATGTGGCAGCTCCATATTTTTAATGGTTGGTTAGGTTTATGCACAAAAACGAATTGTTAGGTTAAGGGACACATCGTGGTTTAGGTTAAAATGACTACTTTGTTTAGGTTAGGAGGCCTTCGTCGTCATGGTTACAGAAAAAGTCATATGGTTAAGGTTAGGGAACAACCATGGTCGTGCTGTAAAAATACAGCAACCTTGACTGTCCACTGGAAACGGGAAACAAACGGACTCCTGTCTTAAAGTCTGATGTTTTGGTGATCTCTCCACTCACCTTGACCTCCTCTTTACATCGACTTTGTTGTTTCATTACTACATCACCTGACCTCCTCTTTTGCTTTTGTCATCATTACTGCGGCATCTCGGACTAAGGGGCCAAGTCTAAACCACGATAAAAAGCTACATAGTGTTTACAAATTGTACTTTTTTAATATAATAAGATAAATAAAACAGTGGGTAAAGGGACAACTCACGAGTGTTGAACTGAAGTCCTGTAGAGACATGTGTAAAAAACAAAAACATTTACTATGCTCTATGAACGATTTACTCACTTACGTTAAAAGTAAATGTGTGTTTTTAAGCAGCTTGAACAAACGACAGATGTCACTTTTCTGGAGAGGGCAGTAATTACTTGCAGACAGGACAGTCAAAACAGGCCAATAAAACACAAAGACTAATGCTGCTTTTCTTTGCTGCTGTTCATGTGAGGTCAGTCTCCGTAAACTATATTGATCTGTCATTCATATGAATATATTAATGTTCTTTTCCTGTGTTGGCTTTTAGTGGCAACATTAATATAAGTCGGTGCTCCTACATTAAAGACCTCCTTACCTTCTTTACAACCATTTAAAATAAAATTACACATTTATACAAATATCAGTTTGTCTACTTTACATCTTAATAGTATTCAGAGCAAGAGGTGAATGGATTAGTGGAAAGATTGTGTAGTGAACCTGCACTTACCTCAAAATATTAATATTATAAGCAATCGTTCAAAAGGGGCACCACCTAAAAGTTAGCTGTCCGCCCAAAGCTTTTAGAACTTCTTGGGTATAGATAAATAATTACAACAATTATTACTAGTGACCAGTAAGTTATTAATTGTTCAGATATTTTTAATCACTTAGTTTAATCAATCAGTCAGTCTCAAATTTGAGGATGAGTCCTCCGTCCTCTGATTCAGCCGACCTGATTTCCTCGGGCAGGCTGTTCCAGAGCCTCAGGGCCCTGACAGCAAACGCTCTGTCCCCTTTAGTTTTCAGTCGAGACTCTGGAACAGACAACAGACCTCTGCCCGAGGATCTCAAGGTGCGTGCTGGTGCGTATGGGACTAAAAGGTCAGAAATATAACAAGGCGAGAGGCCATGAAGAGCTTTAAAAGTGATCAATAGAATTTTAGTCAATTCTAAAACATACTGGGAGCCAGTGTAATGAAGCTAAAATAGGAGTAATGTGGTCATATTTCTTTGTTCTGGTTAAAAGCCTGGCAGCTGAGTTCTGGACAGTCTGGAGTCGATCAATAGATTTTTGGGTTAAACAGGTGAAAAGGCTGTTGCAATAATCCAGGCGTGATGAGATGAAGGCGTGTAAAATGGTCTCGGTGTCCTTAAAAGTTAACAGATCGAATTTTTGCTAGATTCCTAAGTTGATAAAAACATGATTGAACAAGCTTTGTGGTGTGCTGCTCGAAATTTAAATTACTATCAAACCAAACACCAAGGTTCTTTGCCACAGGCTTAATGTGATTTACTAGGGAACCAGCAGATGGCAGTATTTGATTTGCCATCTGCTGGGACCCGATGACCAGGATTTCTGTTTGAGTTCAGATGGAGGATTAATTCATCATTTGACAGAAAATGTATCTGCAACTTTCTCCAGGGCCAGCTTTACTGCTTATCTTTATACTATTTGATTTTAACTGAACATTTTATGTAAATTGTGATCCGCAATCGCAATTATTTTCTGACTTTTTGTAGATTAAACGATTAATCGATTAGTAAACAACATAGTCATCAGATTAATTGAGAATGAACGTAATTGACCCTTCGCTAAGCCACACCCTAATACGCAGCTGGCCAATCATAGCACAGTATAGGTTTCACTCTAACTGAGCCTTTTTTTTCCTAAGATATGGTCAAACGCTGTTCCTGGGGCACTTGTAATAATTACAGTCGTTACCCAGATAGGTTGAAATTACGATTTGATTTATTCCCTTTTTAAAACCTAAAACAAATCCAGAAATATGTCGGCTGTGGATTGTTCCTAATGATGTAAAGTTAGTTATCTAACGCTAGCTAACATACTACTGAATGTAACGTAATAAAGCTTTTTAAGCAGTAGGGCAGTAGTATTTTTGAGCCCTACTGTTTCTGATCCTTAATATTGTTGTCCTTTTTCTCAATAGTGAGGTAATATGGTGGTTCACTTTTACACTGTGATCGGTAAGACAGCTTCTGTCTTTATTTTATACACGTCTGTTTGAGTCAGTTTGACAGCCTGAATACAACCTCCAAATGCACAATGCAACTGCAAAACTGTCTGCTTCTTTCTGAGATCGCTTTTCCCAAAAAATATATATATAAAAATATATCTCCGGGGAGTGCAGTAATAGACAGTGGCAGGGCCGTGATAAATGTCCGACAGGTCCGACAGTTTGTCGGACAAACTTTCACTCGACAGTAACTTGGGGGGGCGTGGCTTAGCAAAGGGTCAATTGTTAGTTACAGACCTTTAATAGAATAAAATATGGCTTTTATGTAGTACAATAAAACCCTTTGTCTGAACTCTTGGTGCCTTTTGTGCTTAGATGCTTAAGCACAACTTTGCCTGCTGGCGTCATCCATTGTTATTTAGTAGCTTTGTTAACTGAAAAGTAGATACTGTACGCAACAGGTCAAGCTGCAAGTGAATTTTAAAAGCTACCCCTGCCTGACCATGAGGCAAAGTACTTCAAACTGTCTTTTCTGCATACAGATGAGACACGTAAGGTGACAATGAGGCAGGGAATCAGACCCACTAACAAACCTGCTGCTGCAAGAAACCACCGCTTCTATCTGACTGGTCGACTCCAAGTTGTGTTTCCATGGTGATCCCTCTGCCTCCTTCAGTCATGACGAAGCACCACAACATACGTGTGTGTGTGTGTGAGAGAGAGAGAGAGAGAGAGAGAAAGAGAGTTTGTGAACGCTGCGAAAACAGCAGCATCGGTTTTGTCTTGACTCGTCTACACACACATACACACACACAAACACTTGAACGTGCTAAGAATTTAAAGGTGTTACTGCAAGCCCAAGCATCCTCACTTCATCTAACACACACTTACACACAGGCACTGCACGCCCGGTCGCCTCACGTAGATGTGATAATAGCTCAATTTATCACTGTTTATGAACATTCCCTTGGTGTTTGTGTTTGTGTGTGTGTGTGTGTGTGTGTGTGTGTGTGTGTGTGTGTGTACACATCTTGCTCCCTTAAAGCCACATCCAACAATGCAGATCATGGCACACTTACGCTCGCTGATTAGAGAAAGTCACACACATAAAAACACACACGGTACTTGCACAGTACTCTTTCAACCTGACATTTGCATGCAGATCCATAAAACCCCCCTAACACACACATGCACACACACACTGAAACACGGAGACGAAGCCAATTAAGGAGACTGATGTAGCGCAGCAAATTAAATTATAGCTCATTGTATAATTACGAATGACCAAATTAAAGGCAGGAAGGAAGGAGTGAAGGAAGGAGGGACAGAAGGAAGGACGGAGGAGTGGAACCTCCTAACTTATTTTTTAAAAAAAGGCATGGCAAAGTTCATCCACACGTCTTTGCTCAAGGCTTGGTGTCACAGGTACACGGGCATGGTTGCGATATTTCACCGAGCTAGCTCAGTCATTAGCAGGACAATAAGTTCACACATTCAACTCCTGTCTCTAACTTTCTTCAGACTATTCCTCTTGTGTTGAGCAGTTTCTCTGTGACAGAGGTTAAATAAAAGTGTATGGTGCAACACAGCTAATACACTACAATAGCTTCCTCTTTTTCGGACACTCCCGCTCTCCCTTACCTCAAAGGTCTGGACTGTCAATACACCCTGTTGTTGCTCAGCAAGGCCAAAAAAAGCAAGAATTTCACTGGATAAAGTTTATTTTTAAATGTGTTTACTTTAACTGTCCTCCATACTTGAAACAATATTTTGTTCCTTGTAGAGTTCATTATCCACTCAGACAGATGCAACATCCCTTTTGTATTGTACCAAGAACTTTAACTGTAGCCGGACAGAAATCATTTCAATATAAAGCACCATGTGATTGGAATAATCTTCATCCTACCCTAAGATCTATCAGCACTTTTCGCTGCTTCTTGTCGTCTTTAGCTCTGTCTCTTAAAACAGGGGATGTTTGATGTTCTGTTTTGTATTTGTTCATTATGTATTTGTGTTATAGGACCTCCTTGAAAATGAGATTCAAAACATGAAATATTTGTGTGGATTTACTTCAGGCCGACGAGAAAATCCACCGATTGTGATGATTCCAATAAAATTAATAGATTTAGCCACAAATGACCGTTTTAAAAGCCGTCTGTCAAGGTCAGCCAGGTCATAGTTATCCAAGAGAGGATAAAATCAAGGGCAACTGGACTTGGTGGAAGATACTAAAAGCAGGTGTGAATGGGCCATAAGCCTTGATGTTTTGGAAGTCTTCTGGGGCCACGATGGTAATGTAATATCTTTTTTGTTGTTCAGTTTGTAAAGTTGTCTGTGATGCTAGATAGATGAACTGACTTGATTTGAGATTAGCTTGAGGGACAAAACATAGATCTTCACCTTCCCTCACTGGCTGTTATTTCTGTACCGTCCAGCTGCTGTCTCAGGGATTTGAGAAGAACTTTCCTGTTACTGGCAGATCACAAGTTTGCACCAGAGATTAGTTAAATAGAAGTTGATCTCTGTAAGGTCTCCCAGGGACACAAACATATGGTCAGGTTGTTTGAAATTTAATTAGAGACAGAGCACTCCGGACAGAGCTTACATTAGGGGCATTAAGTGTGTGCCGCTTCCTGTAGGCACATACTGCTTTCTCATACTTAAACATGTGCTGCAGCTTAAAAACACACAAATGTCCCTGTTGTTACATTTTGAAAGCTACAATGCAGTACATGTTTCTTTCATCTTCTAATCAACACAGCTTTAAAAGCATCTAGAGCACCAGCACCGGCAACCAAAATGTACTTTTTGTCTTTCATTCCGACTGAAAAAGGGTCGACTGCCAAGATTTTATTTTTTTGTTACTTTTCCAGGCAAACTAAATATGTCACATCAAGAACTGGCTAAAGCCCTGAAAAACATGAGTAGAGTATTAATTATTATTATTAATTCTTCTTCACTTCAGTCACTACCAAAGACAAAGTTTCTTCAAGTGCAGCAGAGTTTAAATAAGACTGGAGAGATCTGATGTTGATGTTGAGTCAGTCTTTTGTCAAAGAAAAGGTTGTGTTGTTCAATCTGAGGTGTTTATTAAAACAGTGACGTCGCTGCGAGCCGTGTTTAGCTTGAGCGCTGTGACCCCTCGCTGAGAACGTCAGCTAAATGTATAAAATGTAGGAAAAAAGGAGGGTGGAAGGAGGAGATGTGAAGAATGCAGATAGAGGAGGAGGAGGGGATGTTAATCAAATCAAACAGGCTGAGAGCAGGAGAGGACAGAGAATGAATAGAAAACATGGGACAGAAGGGGGATGAAGAGGAGAAATAAGGGAAGAAGAGGGTGATTCTAAGGATTTTGGGGGGATACATCATAAAACATGACTGAGTGAGAAAAGAAGGAGAAAGGTAGAGGAATTAACTATACATGAAGGAGGAAGGGGAGAAGAGGCGGTTAGATGTCAGGAGGAGGGATGAGGAGACGAGGAGACAGCAGGACAGATGAGGAGAAGGGATGAAGGATGGAGGGAGGGGATGACAGTGGAGATAAATGAGAAGACAGAGGTGGAGGAGAAGAGGTGTGGAGGGGGCAAGGGTGAGGGATGACGGAGGCAACAGATAATAGATGACAAGATGGATGAAGGGGAGAGAGGTATATAGAGAAATAGAAACAGAGAGAGAGAGAGAGAGAGAGAGAGGCCAGAGACATAGAAAAAAGAGAGGAAAAATAAATGTCAAAAGTGGTAGAAAGATGAGATGTAGATAGATAAGATGAGGATGGGAGGTTTTGTGGAGGGGCGTTATGGAATGGAACAGGAAATGTGGTTGAACTGGTAGAGAGGTGAAGTGCTTCTGAAAGACTGGAGGAAAGAGAGAATTCACAAAAATGGTGAGTTGGGGCAATTAACAAAAAAGGAGGTGTGGGGATAGAAGAGGAAGAGTTGAGTAGAGAAAGAGGCTGAAGGAGAAGTGAAGGAGGGTGAAATTAGTCACGGTGAAATGAAACCAAAGGCAGCAATGAAGGAAGGAGGGATAGATGAAGAAGAAAAGAGGGGGGATAGAGGGATTAGAGGCGGAGGGAGACACAGGCAGAGACTCCCCCAGGATTTTAGGTAACGTTGGGGTTGAGATATTTTCAGTTCAGTTGGCGGTCTCGTCTCCCCAAATGCAGAATGCCTTTTGGTTCTATATTTAGGGCGTTACACAACAAAAGATTGCATCATCTGCCAACATAGTTTTATTTGCCAGAATTTTCTCTGTAGTCTCATTTTCTTCTGCTGCTGCTCCTTCTGCTGCGTGCCGGGCTGAGGTTGTAAATAAGAAGTTTGTTTGTAATTAACTTGCCCTGTTAAACAAAGGTTAAATGAGAAGAAAAGCTGTTTGCATATTCTGTAAAGACCTTACAGGACTTACAGGAGTTCTTTATTTTTTGTTTTGTTTTCCACCGTTTTGTTTCTGTTGTGTTTTTCGAAGCGGTTGGAGTTATTTTTTCAGCTGAGATGCTGTAAGGAGGCTTGTGGAGCTTTTATCTAATCTGCAGAAACTGGTTTCGGTTCTCAAGTCAATTTTATTCATACAGACAAATTCAGAAATTTGCCTCAGGGGGTTTTACAATCTGTTACAGCTTACGACACCCTCTGTCCTCAGATCCAACGTTTAAATAAGGTAAAACTTTAAAAAACCTTTATTGTGTACAAAAGAAATGGACAAAACCTGACACATATAGATAGATTTTTCCAGGACGGACAGACATGTCAAAAATTACAATTTGGAAAATCAGGATGACAACATTATAGATAGAGTGTTAAAAATCTATCTATATGTGTCAGTTTTTGTACAGCGCAGACACAGGAATAAGGGATTTGGACCCCAACGTAGACACTAAGGCCGAGCAGGTACAGTTTTTTGTGTCTGTTTAAACCAAGTCTTTGCAACTTACAGAACAGAAGAGGCAGGCAGTCCAGGGAATAAACAGAGGTGTCAAAATATGTCTGGTTTAAAATCAGGCTTTATTTGGTTTCTTAAACATCTTGGTTACATAGCAGCATTTAAATTACTATATTCTAACTTGTAACTTTATATTAAAATATTGTCATTAAATGATGAATGAACGGAGAATAAATGATGGGACAGAGTGAAGAAGAGCTCATCATGTTTGTTTAGACGTCAGATCCACCAAACAAGCTTTTATTGTCAATGTGATTTTTGTTTACAATGTCGGGATTTCTGTAAGTTTGAACCAAAGCAAATAAAAAACTCAACTGCATGAGAGTCAGCCAGTTGAGTATGTACAGTATGTATCCCAGGGCGTCACACATGGACGCTTGGTTGAGACCACTTCAGCATTGTTTCTGTACGTGGGTTCTGTGGTCAAATTAGCAACAATAAATGTGCAATGTCTGGTTACACTTTCAAGATAAAACTAGTGGTTAATGTTTTAAAACTTCGCAATTTGGTTAGGTTTAGTCACCAAAATTAGGTGTAGGAAAAGATTATGGTTTGGGTTAAAAACCACCCATGCATCCTCCTTACTCTGATTTGTCTGTTATTTTTAATTGGTCTGCTTTTAGCATTGAACAATGACGCTAATGGGGTGCCATGTGCCATTTGACGTCCAGGGAATGAGAACTGGCTGGATTGTACCTCTACTGCAAGTCACTCAGAATCAGATTTTCCAAAAATGACTAACATGAAATCCCTTATGTGTAAAACACGATACAATGATGATCATCACTTAGAGCCAAAACTGTAGGTCTCTTCTGGCTCTAATGCACACTTCAGTGAGCATAAGAATTTGCTGTTCATGTTCAGCTTGTGCACTCAGCAGAGTGTTAACAATCAGATTTCCTGTTTGCAAGTTGAATCCCATCTCTATTCCTGCCAAACCTCCCTGTTGGCAGCGCCCGACTCCTTAAACCCCTCCATCAGCCAAAGGAAAACCCTGCAGGCTGTGCTCAAAATCCCCCTCCATCCTCCATCAAAGCTGCAACTCTGCAGCCGGAGCAGAGCAGATTCAGGCTCCGCAGGTTAGATTTTTTGCATTGAAGTTGTTTTGGGACTAATTAAGATTCCACTTAATATCTGCCTTCGCCCTGCATTTCACCCCTTTTTGCCCTCTTTCATCACAACACAACAGAGTGGGGTTTGTCTTCCAGGGTTATCTCACATATAACATTAAGTGTAAGGCGCTCTCTTCTTTCTCTTCTGTTCTCTTTCGCTCCTACCCCCCCTCCTGCTCCACTTTAACTCTTTTTTTTTGCCTTTTCATCTTCTGTTTTACATGCCATTCCCTGTTTAAACACTTCCCTTGCCTCCACCAGTCTTCACATTTTTGCTCTTCTTTCTTTGCAGCTTTTAAATATTCTTTTCATAGCGGAACTGGTGTGAACATTTAGGCTGAACTCTGAAAAGCAGTTGACTACACTGCAAATGTGAATACTGAACTGCCAGTATTTCCAAACATCTATGTGACTCCCCCCCCCCTTCATCTTCTTTATTACTTCCCCTTTCCCCTCCTTTACTCTGCTTATGGCCTCATATAATCTGCCACCCCACTTTTTAAATTCCCTTCTTCTTCCAATTGCTTCCATTAGAAAAGAAAATCCATTCTATCTCTGCCCTGTAGCTGCATTTGTGATTTCATTTCATTATGTCTTATGACATTAATAGTGTAGAGTCGCTGGATGGGTCATAGAACCTGAAACTGTCCTTGAGTCTAAAGTGAGAAAGACCATTTCTGCCTGAGGATCAAATAAGGGGGGCTCTCTACTGTAAATTAGGACTTCACGTGTGTGTGCTTGTTGCTGAAGATAAAGAAGCTGAAGTGCAAACCATTTTGAAGACTTAATATGCCAGAAGACTGTATGTAGATAACCCCAATAGTGCTGGTGGTAGTAACCAGCCATTTTCTTTCCCTGTTGACTTGCTATCTTGAAAACTGCCAATCTCAACACTGCTATGACCAGTGAGAGAATGCAATGGTACATGCACAAACCTTTTGCACTACAACTACATGTCACGTTGAGCCTCCGGGCTGAACGCAGGTAACAGAGGTTGTGGACCCAAACACAGACATGGCGAAGGAGTTTGTAAAATGATAGTGAAGTTTATTGCAAAGAGTGAAACTTACAGGTGATGAGAGTAGTCCATAACACACAAAGGGTGAGTAAATCCAAAAAGTCCAACTCAAAGTAATCCAAAATAATCCATGAAACACAGGAGGCACAAAAACCACTAGGCTTGCACACGAGGATCTACTGCAACAACAATGACCAGGCCCAGAGTGAAGGGTCAAACCACTTAAAGGTTCAGTGTGTAAGTTCTAGTGACATCTAGTGGTGAGGGTTGCGAATTGCACCCCCCATCCCCTACCCAAGCGAGCAGTATAGCTATGGTGCCTGAGACAGGACAAAGATGTCATCTGTGAGATGAAAGAGATTGCCAATCAAGAAATTAGGTTTCTTTAGATAGATATGTTAAGAAATTATGTTAAAACCAAATGTTTAATATTATTGTTACTTGTTTATTAATAAACAGCCACATCAAGAAATGAAGTGCTACATGATGTCTCATACTCCTGTAAGACATTATTTTACATCTTGGGAGGGTTGGCTCATCTGGACTAACATACCAAAGTAAATGAAGAAATTCTCAAACACTATCACATCTAATGTATCAAGTATGACCACTTACAGATACCTGGGTAATGTAAGCCTCATTGTTTCTGCACCACAGTCCATTATAAACCACATAATACATGAAGTTTATGAAGACATAGTCAGGGGAGGATCAAAGCTCCTCTCACTTAATTAGATAAGCATGCAAATATTACCAAAATGTCTTTTTAAATTTTTTGAAATACAACAGAAACACAAAGTAGTACTGACAGCCATAATTTCAGTTTGTGGTAAAACGGTTCAACGTTTTTTAATGGGCATTTAGAATGTGAAAGTACAAATTACATATTTGCACAGTGGGAAGCAATATCCAGTAAGTTTTTTTTAACGCAAATTCGGAAAGTATCAGTGTCACTTGATAGACACACGGCCTAGTTATACATCACCATTAGCAGTAAAAAGAAATGCATGTTTTCCACCAGGGCAGTAAAATGTGAAGTTTAGCTGCTGATCTGAGCTTCCCTGCTGTTACCGTTTCATTACCAATAATATTCATAAGCTGTTTGTCTCAGGAAGGTAACGGCACATTTCTGTCCACATAAAAAAGTCAAACCATGTAACATACAAAGCCAAAACAGAGTGCTGGGGGGAGAGAGAGAGAGAGCGAGAGCGAAAGAGAGAGAAACTACATGAAATTAATCCAACCAACATAACACCACAAGCCAAAACACAGCACTGGAGAATAAACCAATCCAACTAACAATAAATGTTTTTCTACCAGTCAGTAAAAGTTTAGCTGGCTGCTGCTTTCGTGCTCTAAGCTAACATTACGGTTTTATTGCCAGTTAACGTTACTGATCAGCTGATTGTCGGCAAAGCCAAACCACAGACTGGAGAATAAGTAGGCGCCATGAAATTAATCCATATTTCACACCACTGACAGGGGAAACATGTCAAGCCTCTCGTGATTATGGCCAGCTAATAGCTAAAGCTCTCAAACAACAGTTTTCATTTGCATCACTAAAGTCTGACAAACAAACTTAAAACAATGCACCGCTTTGAAAACATCCACAAAATCCGTGATTTCTGCCGTCAGCTGTCTGTCCCGACTCCATCTGGCTGTCGGCTCTTGTGCTCAATAACACGTGGGCTCCTTCATTTGTCCAAATGTCACTTCTCTTCTGACTTCCAATAAACCAAGACTACTCAAAGACTGTATATTATTATTAGTATTATTATTATTCCCTCTTCTTCTTCTTTGTGCGTATAGACTACCGGAATTACACAAGCAGAAGGAGAACGCCGTGATGACAAAACGTGCTCTGTAGCGCTGTTTGTTCGGTGTCGGCTACGGTAGAAACATGACGACAAAATACCTCCACAGCAGTGTCTCACTCAATGTCTCATTCTAAGGTAATAAAAACATAATGGTTCATTATGTAAGGTCTTTATACACCACTGAAAACATAGTTATGTATCTTATATTGCATTTCTGTCAATAGAACCTCAGAAATATTACACACACTGAACCTTTAAATAGAATAGGTGAGGGAGCAACTAATAAGACACAGGTGAAACCACTAAAGCAATCAGAACCAACACAGGAAGCAAAGACAGACAGTGACACATGAGGCAGACAAAACTACAAACTAAAACAGGAAGTAAAACTCACAAAACACACGACATCAAATCACAAAATAAAACACCGATAGTGCCTAGCTGACAAAACTTACCAAAGCAAAGAACACAGACAGTATAACCAGAACACTAGAAACACTCAAAACTACAAGGAAACATGATGAACAAACAAATCACAAATCAAGTAAAAGACACTACAGAGAACAGGAAACACAAGGGCGAGGAATGAACACAAAAAACAAGTCTAAAACACACCCAACCAACCCAAATACATGACACTACATTACTGATTAATTTGTTGATTATTTTTGCAATTATTTGCTCAGTCCGTAAAAATTCAGAAAGCACTGAAAAACGCCTGTGACAAGTTAACAGAGCCAAATAACTTCTTAGTGCTTGATTTGTCCGACCAAGAGTCCAAAACCGATAGATAGTTTACAAAACTCCTGAGAAACTGAAGCCAGAGAATGGATAGTGTTTTTGCCTGAGAAATTACCAAAATGATGAATCATCAGCAGATTAATTTTCTTTCGATTGACCGATCGTCTGAGCTCCGTAAATTTATGAAACTTTATTATAGTACTCTGGAATGGGTAAAGGCACCTAAATTTCATCTGCTTTAAAAGAACATGTCAAACAACAAAGGCATTATTACCATCATAGTAAATAAATCCTGCTTGTTAGATGTGAAATATATATATTATTATTTATTATATATATATTTGGGGTGACTTGCTAACTTGGCCCATCATATAAACATATAAAATTGAGACTGTTTGTGGCTAGCAGAGTGATATCACAGTAGGAAGGAGTGTGTTTGGGTCTCGGTCAGCAAAAACATTATTTGTATTTCCAAAAGAGCATGGTTGAGGTCTAACACTTCTCACATCCCCCTCTTGATTTAACCATGTGGTGATCGATAGAGGCCAGCAGTCCCCTAAAGCTCTTAATATTCACCACCACAATCAGATCAGGTGCCTCATAATTACACACAACCCAAATATTCTGTTTCACATGGAGATATCTTACTTAACCCCATTCAGACTGCAGCCGAGAGAGCGAATGTATTCCCCCAATGCCAGTTTGTGCATATTCGATGCGTAACTAGGAACCTATTGTGAGCAGTGGTTTGTACTTATTGTCGCCAGGGTTGGGGAGTAACGGATTACATGTAACGGCGTTACGTAATCAGGATACAAAAATAAACTAACTGTATTCTGTTACAGTACAGGAAAAAAAGGACTACTGATAGGGATTACTTTAAGGAAAAGTTTCCATGAAACGGAAGTTGGAGTGCTATTTGCTATTTGCTATTTGCTATTTGCTATTTGCGTATTTCCAGTAAAAACACAAAGCTTAAGAGGGATTTGTCGAAGATATTGATTGGCATGTAGCCAGTAGTTGAATTTGGTTATGCCCCCTCCCCATCATGCAAACTCTGTGCGGACTAATAGCAGAAGCAGAATCAGTGAATAAAGTTTGCTTTTAGTAATCAGTGGTGCCCGGTCCCAGAAAATCTATTTTTTAGCAGAGTCATAAAATTAAGAAAGCTTTTTATTGGACACTAAATTAATACAGGCATCCATTGCAGGATGTTTTTTGTCATTGATGGGCCAGATCCTGCCATATGACATACAGGCCCAGTGCAAGGCATATCATATATAAAAACATTTGTACATTGATTTTGATTTCATGGGAATGGAATATTTTATAATGGTATGTTTCTCTAAATGTCCACTAAGCAGACAAGGCATCTTGATACTCTGTTGTCCTTATTTGCGTATTTGGCATTGAAGATATAATATAATTGTAAATACATTTAGGCTTCAAGGGGTTAAGCTAAAAACGCTCTAACTGCACTGTGACTTAGTTGCTACAGCATTTCAAATATTCAGAAACTGACCTGAAGGTTATTTGATGAATCTTAAACTTGGTGGAAAGGGAGAATAGCTACCAATAAATAAAGTTCTTTACACGTTTGAGTATGGATGGATTAGTCTTTGTGGTACTTTGTGGAGGTTTTCTATAAGGTGAGACAACAGGACTAACACCAGAACCAGTGTGGTGCTTATTTAGCTGCTGTTCTTGTCCCCTGTATTTCAGTAGCTGTCTGTAACAGGATGCCTCACTGTGTCGACTCTGTAGACTCACTGAAATGAGTGAGTGTGTTTTGCCGCAGGGCCCCTGTTGGTGTGAAGACTCCTTTATTCACAAAATCTTTAATTGGATGTTTTTTGCATTCCTGCAGCAGTCACCCAGCAGGGTCTGAATTCTCAGGTAATGTTTACCTGGCTGCGGTTTGTGCACTCATTTCCTCCCTTTTACTCTGATTATGTTGTGTTTGGGCTGTCATGCAGCCACAGAGATTACTGTTTTGTGCCGTATTTGGCTCTGTTAGTCTGTTTTGTGTCCACTTATTTAATTGTAATTTTCTCTGGGAGCTTTTATCAGAGGGTTTTATCCTGGGAGCAGGTTAGGACTTGGTGACGGAACAGTCTCTTTAAGCAAGGATTTAGCCACATCATGACCTGAAATTTAAAAACTGTGTTGAAATAATACAATACCTCAAAAAGGTAGAAAGCTCATCATATTATCTAACGTTTTTAATATCTAATTTTAACAATGCACCATAGCATATTTTCCTTTCTTGTCTCTTTTATGCAAACGCATCTCTTTATAGACAGGAGGAAAAGGGCAAGATGGAGGGAGAGGAGGGAGGAAGACGGGCTGTCCTGAGGGAATGAAGGGAGAGAGAGAAAGAGGTAGAAGAAAAAGAAGTCAGCTGGGGCTGTGAGAAGAATGCAGGATTAGGAGAGTATGTGGAGTGAAACAGAAACAGCGAGAGAAACATGGAGAAAAAGAGAAACATCAATGAAAAGAGGAGGCAGAGACACATGTTTGAGAGTGACATGGAGAAATTTAGAGAAATTCTGTAAAAAAAAAACAACAACAACCTGTAACTTTTAAAGATAAGACTCCAGCGAGGCAGTTAGTGATACCGAGAGAGAAATTGGGAGTGAAAGATAGAGGGAGTGAGTTTGATGAAGCACAGGAAAGATGGAGTGAGACAGTTGGAGAGAAACTACCAGAGAGCACCAGGAGTGATGGAGTGGAGTTAGAGAGGGAGAGATAAATGGCTAAAGTAATGGGGGGAATATTGCAGGGATGAATGAAGAGAGAGTAAAAGTGTAGTGGAAGAAGAGATCAATGAGGAGAGAGAGAGATGATATCACAGAAGAGGAGAGAGAGAAATCAAGATGAAAATATAAGTAAGGATTTGAAAAAGATGAGGTGGCAGTTGCTATTTGGGGTGACAGGAGAGATAAAAAAAAGAAGGTGAAATGAATGGAGTGAGGGATGCAGAAGGATGAATAAGGGTTTAGGGGAGAAGAGAGGAAGAAGAAATATGTATTTTTTATCTAACACTTACACAATATAAATACAAGTGCACAGCATCGACCAACAGCAGGATTTATAACCTAAGGTAGTCGGAAACTAGGTGGTCCTGTACATGTACAGCTCAAAAGGAAAACACATACAGAGAAACACAAAACACTATGGGTGGGAATCTTAATTCAGTATATGGAAAAGAGAGCGCAAGTTTGAGGCTCTTACATTAACTCTGAAGTAGGCCTACTTGTTTTTTCATCCTGTGGAAGGCAGATACACCCGAGTAGAGTATAAATGCCAACAAAAACACACAGAAAAAAAGGATCTTTTGTCACTCTCGTGTTTTTAGTCCACTGAATTGTAATCTGAAATGGTCTGTGAAGGTAAACAGTGTTTAAGACTGTCACTGTCGGAAAAAAGTTGTACACAGCTATATATTTTAAAAAAGAATGATTTTGGAAGCATGTGACAGTCTTCTGCCTTTACGATGATAATGAAATGAAAGTGTTATTTACTGTCCTTTCATCGCTGGCTAAACCTCTTTAGTAGCGTTCTTGAAGTGTACCAATATTTTGTCTCCAGCTTCTCTGCTGCAACACCGACACCTGGGACAGTGAAATCCAGTTATTCACAAATCTGTACAGGCACAGGGCTTTTGGACGAAACAGACTGTGGAACCAGTTATTTTTCTTTGCCCAACCAGAGCAAGCTGAAAGTTTTACCAAGTACTGCGTTGTGTGTCTGCTGCTGCTGGAGTTTGGTGCTCCACTTAGCTAATGTAGTCTGTGGAGGATGGCGTATAAATTATCAACACAATACTTACACCTTAGTCTTGCAAAGTTACACATTACATAATCAAAGGCTTGTCTTCTTTGATGATGAACTACCAGATTAGGGTTAGTGCACGCTGTATGCTGTGTGTCGGTACTGCACTGTGCCCTCGAGTTCCAATTTTATTGTTAAGTGAATATAACGTTATAAAAGATAAATTAATCTTTTTGAACGTGTGAGACGATTCAAATAAGATTTGAAAGACTTCTTGTCTGATCCTCGCATCCCACTCCTACGGCATGTGTCATTCCGATGCACAGCTACAAACTATGTATTTTGTTGTTTAATTTGGAGTTGCCTCTCCACAATGAGAAACATCTCTTACACAAATGTTTTGTGCATGGCGCATTACAATTTCCCAGGTGCACCCCGAGTTACAGTGGTAGAAATCTTGAGGGGTTTCACCATGTCACTGACACAATGTAGATGTGAAAGCACAGAGATGCAGGTGAAGAGACAGTCCAGAACAGAAAGAAAAGGTAGAGAGTTGAAGTAAAAGAGGGAGTGTTTAGACCGAAGGAAAAGAGAGAGAAAGGTCGGAGTGGTCAGAGATGGAGGGAAAAGAGTTGTGAAGAAAGGGAGAGAAGGAGTGATAGAGTGTGGGGGAGACGTGTGAAGAAGGAGCAAGTGTTTAGGCTTGAGGGAAACATTAGAAATACGTGGAGAGGTTGTCCATAGAAGAAGAGAGAGATGGGGAGACAGTTAAGAAGAGGAAGAAAAATAAGAGAGTGAGAGAGAGAACCACCCACATATAATAAAAAGCAGTAAACACTTGGCTCTTAAGTTCTGCTCGCAGCACTTTCTCATTAGACCTCCAGCTTTATTGCTGAGTGGCCGAAGACAACAGGACACTTTCTGCTTATTCCACTATTTTCTGCTGCTGTTTGGCCCTTAGACATATATTTAATTCCTGCTGCAGATACATGGGCTTCATTAAAAAGGTAATGGGAATTACCATGTACATGCATAGTCCAAAATGCAGTGGTATCAAAGTTATTTTCCTGTCTGTAAAGGCTGTAGCTAATGGTTACTGTTATCATCAGATAATCTGTTTATTATTTTTTACTAGTGCTGGGCAAAAAGTGCATTATAAATAAAATTTATTATTATTATTATTATTATTAATCGTGATTAATCACATGATCTTCTGCATTGTTATGCACAAAATTGAAAAATGAATTCTAAAGTAGTGTATTGCACACTTTTAATTTAAATCTACTGCTATATACACAAAAGTGCAATAACATGTGGTTTACCAGCAGTATTACCTTTACACAGTAGCAATAAAATATTTCTTGTAATAATAATAATAATACAAATTGCGTTAACGTGTGATAAAATAATTGTCTGCATTAATTAACGCGATAGTAACGTATCCAGCCCTATTTTGTTCATTAATCAAGTCCTGTTTAGTCAATAACTTCAGAAAATAGTGAAAATCAAAAAATAAATATACAAATGTATACAATAAATAAGATACAACAAAATATACACTAGGCAGAAGGGGAATGAAAAATAAAACAGGTATACACAATACACAGCCTACACATTAGGCTAATAAGAACACTCTCGTGTTTAAAGCCATCTGTGTTTTCTGCTGCTGACTGATCTGCAGCGAGGCTGTGAGGAAGTCAGTCCACGATTTAGGTTCAGCTTAAAGAACAGAGTCGGAGGATCTGAGGGGAGTTTGGCAGCAACTCAAGCAGCAGGAAGGTCATTAATACAATCAGAGTCAAGTCATCAAAGTCTTTTAACAGCTTCTACAAGTATCATAAAATCTCTTTGGTGGTGTACTGCCAACCAATGCAGTCACAGGCGCAATGTGTTTTCTCTCCCTGCAGTCTCAAGCTGCTTTGGGCATAATATGGAGGGACGCGTCAGGAAAAACTACATTGAACAACACAGCAACACACTGCATCAGCCATGCCAGCATCCTCGGTCAAGACTATTCAAATCAATCATTCAATGAATAAATAAATACATAAATCACGCCTCTAACATGTTAAAACCATGAATAAATACATATCTAAATGCACCACATCCTTATGCTAAAATCATGAATCCATGCATATAGTGCAAAACACTATGTTAAGCAACTAATCCGAATTCAGTATGTGACTTTATATTCTACTTTTCCCTTTTGACTGTTTGATTGGTTAGTTTTTTGATCATCTTCTGACTCTGTCACGCAGTTGGCAACAGGATGTCAGGAGGTGGGTTTGGAGGTGAAAACAGGACTTTTATTATACATTATACTCACAGTGTATTTTTGAATGTGTGTGTACTGTACGTGCAACCCAGAGAAGTTTTTCCCTGACTCAGAGTACCAGAGTACAAGGGAAGCTTGAAGGCAAGTTTAGTTGGGCATGTGATTGACATACTCAGTTCTAATAGGAGAGTTATTTAGCCACCATACTGGTGCACGGCAAAGTCACTCATTTCCCATATGATGTGTTTCGACTCAACAGGAAAGCCATTTAATGCGATGATCAGCTTTTCCCACAGTTGTTTGCAGTGCATATACATAGTTGAGTTGGAACTCACAGCTCTGCTGCTAACAGCTGTGCTTCCACATCTGTGGGTTGTTGCTCCCACACGTCAGAGGAAATTTGCACAAAGTTGATCCTTTTTCGACTTCTCAGGTTGGGGGACTTGAATCTGCATTTGGAGGTTAATTTCCATCAATGGAAACCTCCATGAATGCCAGCCAGTCATGCCACTATTGTTTGAGTCTGTTTGTGTGACACGCTGCTGGCAACAAGCAGCGTTATTGCAGATTGATGCTGTGCTGCAGCGGTATATGTCCCTTCCCTATTTCCCAGCACTTACTCCAGCACTCCAGGAAAGCAGCAATTGTCGGCACACCAGAATCAGCACATCCTGGCTGCTTTACCTTGAGTACTTCTTCTACCTGTAGTTCATCTGGTGTGCGCTATGAGCATCAAATGTCACACATCATATGGTGGGTTTGTTGCATATTATGTTTGGTAAAAGCAGAATTTGTTCTTCTTAAGAAGACTCAGATCAGGATTTTTGGAAAAAGGGGGAAACTCAGTATGATGTGGTTCTGATCATCTATGCCCACTGTAAACAACAACCACTGTTTAAAAAAAGCAGGAGAAGAAGAGAGAGGGATAGAGAGAGAGCAGAAGAGAATTGTTTCTACTGCAGCCGAGGGGGGAAACAAGACGGGAAGAGCGAGGAAAGGCAATGAGACGGAAAGATGAGAATTATGAGGGGAAGCGAGTTCAAGATGGAGGGGGGGTGTTTCGTTTTTTAGGGAAAGCAGGGAACAAGAGGCAGAAAATAGAGCAGAACATTTAAAAGCTGCAGAGAGTAAAAGACGAGGAAGTTCAGGCTGGCAAGAGATTTCTGAAGAAGAGAGATAAGAGAGAGAGAAATATAGAGTGGCTACAAATATAACATGCACAAAATGCAGGTGTCACAGCAGGCTGGGGAGAGAGGAGATGAGGATAGATCAGGTGAGTTAAAAAGGCACAAAGTGTTCAGGCTACAGGGAAATGAAGGTAAGAGCTGCAAAGACACAGTAGGATGGTAAGTAAATGAGGGATGTGGGAAAAAATGGAAGGATTGTTTCTGGTGAGAAAAGGAAAAGATTGACTTAATGACTTCTGCCTGGTGAAAAAGTTGTAGAAAAAGGAAAGAGGGTGAGATGGAGGGAGCGATGGGGTGAGATAGGAGCCGAGCAGGGAGTTTATCTGCAATGCTGTACCACAGTGAGTGGAGCATTGTAAAGCCGTCAGCATAAATTCTCCCTCACTTTGCAGATCTTAAACGCATCTGCATTCCAGCAACTGCTCATGCGCTACTGCAGGATTAATCTCATCCACATCATTTAATCTCATCCACATCATTTAGGCATCAACAGACCCTCAGCAGCATTACCTGCAGGCATGAGCAGATCTTTATCACTGTGGAATGTGTTTATTTTATTTTCCATGCAATTTGAGAATAAAGCCACTCTGTCAATAAAACGTAACATTTTCAGGCCCCAGGGGGAAAAATTTAATAATGAAAATGAAATAAACTAAGACGAGAACAACGACGTGAAGACCATCTCCTTGGTGTTCATGTGAAACAGGTTCAAACTGCAAACAAGCTCACACCCTCGGCAAAGCTTTTACCTCAAATAAATTAAGGTTAAGTGAAGTTGTTTATTTTGACCCCAAAATACAAATGCAGAACCCAAAGGTCAGACTGGGCTTTGGGATAGCACTGCTTTATTTTATCTTAAGTAGCAGGAAGCACATTCAATAAACTGCTGTTTTCTGCAGCAGACTCTATGTCTGTGTTCGTGCCTTTCTGCTAAAGAAAACAATTAGCAAAGGGGCAGTTAGAGCACTGCATCTGAACATCTGAAGAAAGCACAAGGTCTAAATTTGGTTTTAGTTCTAAGCAGGAAGCGTTGTTTTTTCCAGGATGGTCAGAAAAGGAAATTTCTTGTGAGATTTTAAAGATTTTGGATTCTTTGCTAACACACAGCGACCTCTCAGAGCAAACCATCTAAACAAGGATGAAAATATAATTTGAGGCACTGCTTGCCTGTCAAAAACGTGTTTTCCAGATGCAACATCAAAACAGACTGCGAGATAAACAAGGAAAATGCATCATGTCACAGTTTCATGGATAAGCAGGGCCGCCCATAGGGGGGGGGGGGGAGCATTGTGGGGCCCAGCTTCTAGAGGGGCCCATACTAATGATGTTCATTCTAAATATAAGCAAAGATAACCAAATTTAATTTTGAACCAAAAAACTCTTACTTACTTATTAATTCTTCAAATAACAAAAAAATAAAATTTATTTAAAGTTGCTTTAGAAAATATAGCCAGTTTCATAATGAAAACCCCTCTCCTTAAAATGGTATGATATGTTTGTTGTACGCAACGTCAAAACATCAAAAGTGCACAGCATGCGGCAGGCCTTGTTTGTGTTTATGTAGGAGATATGGCCCGTGTCCACCAAAGTGTTTTTTGCCAGCTGCCAGCATTTTGTTGCAATTCTACCTAACTTTACTGGATGTAAAAATGTCAACACAGAGTAGAGCACTCACTCTGGCCCTTGCTCTGTATGAAGAGAAGACTGAAGCAGGTAGTGAGAGAGAGGACAGACTCGCGGATGTGGGTTTATGAGATTTTGTGGGCGAGGAAACATCTCGCCGGGTATCACCGTTTGGTCCAAGAGCTGAGGTTCGACAAAGCCTGGTTACAGGATAGTAACCGTTGCTACGGTGTGATTGCACAGCTGGGACAAAGTTGAACATTTTTCAACTTTCGGTGACCGGAAAAAAATGCTCAGTGCCACATCACGCTGCTGCCGTTTTTACCAGCATGTAAAAACGCAGCGCTCCCATTGCAATGAATTGAAAAAAGACGCTGGCGTCAGAAAAAAATGCTTTGGTGTACACGGGCCCACAGAGAGAGACCACGCCATACGTTATTATATGAGTTAAGCAGATTTGCAGAGGGCCTGTGTATGAGTCAAATGAAAATGAAAGTATTTCTCGATTGCTTAAACACATTCCTTGAAATTCTGCCCCTTTTTCTTGAAACACTAAACACAAATCCACAACTTCTCACCCATTCAATCTTGCTGAAAGGCCAAAAATTTGCCCTCAGACATAACAAATAAGCCCTCAAAACACACAGACTACAACACAGACTTACACACTAGTGAGATAAATTCAAAACAATACTACAAAAACTGGTTATTAGTAATGTTGCTTGTGGTTCTCCCCCTCAAAAACATTTTCACATGATGAACAAAACAAAAGAAATAACAAATGTAAACATTTGCACATTTTTTATTCCTTAGTGTACAACACAGTACATCACACCAAACAACCTATTATTCTGGCCCGGCGTCCTGTCTTTGGTCTGGGACAGGCCAGAGATTCTCGTCCTCCACCTCCTCCTCTCAGGTGTCCAACCACTTCCTTTACATGAACTAACTTGTGCCCTTTTATCTATCTATTGAAGCTTCTGATTGGTGTGTTATTATTTATGACTGTTTGTATGACTGTTTCCACTTGGGTAGCTGTGTGCTAATTGAGCTCAGCCTGTGCTAACTTGAGTGAACGATATTGAATGTTAGTGCTTTGTAAATGACCACATGCTATAGGCAATGAGAAATGAAGGGATTTGTGTGTAGAGTTTAGAGAAATGGGCGTGCTTTTTTGAAAAATGAAGTTATGGTTTTGAAATTTTAGTTCTAAAGCCTGGTTATAGTGTTTAAGCAATTGAGATAAACTGCAATGTATATGAAATATTTAAGCAAAATATGTTATTACTTGAATAAATACAACAAAATGTTTTTCCTTTCTAGTGAAAATTGACCAAATATTGTTTTAAATCAGCTCATTTTGTGATTTATCACAAGACTCTGTTACACTAAAAGCCATGCCCATCTTTCTGATTAATCCACATTGTTTTTAAGCTTATTAAGCAGTATTTAGAGCAATAGTAGCACACAACATTTCTTAACAGCTGCTGACTATGATATATATATGATATATAAATTAGCAGTGTGTAAGTTGTAGTTGTGTGGATGTTGAATCTGACTTATTCAGTTAAAATGGGTCTGCTGAATATTATGTAAGATTTAAAATGCCTAAATATAAATAAATCAAAAACAATTCATTCAGTTAGTAAAGACAAAAAGCTAAATAATCATGATCTTAACATATTGCTTTTATTTAATTAAGACACAATATATGCATACATAAAAAGGAAATGAAAAAAATGAGTATTGTTTTTCACCTTATTTCTTTGTTTGATTACTTGTAATTTAGGCCTTTTCAATTCAAGTTTTGGCATCACAGCAGTCTTGTCTTTGTCCTCACTTGTCCTCCGTCCTACCAGCTGATTACTGGAACTCACTTTGCAGCTCCCAGTTAGACTGAACAATAAATTATACCAAAGTTTGTCACGGTCAGTCTTGTCTGGTTCAGTCTAAACCAGCTCGGGTCAGTTCACTTCACTTCGGTCCCAGCCAGTCCAGCCATGCTCTGGTAACTCAAGGTCACCCTGGATGTGAATTAATTTACTGCAAATAAATTAGCTAAATTAAAATGGCAAACTGTGGCTCGTTACAAAAAGGTCAGACACACACAAGATGCCGAGGTCACGGTGTTTCCTCCTGCCTCTTCCTCAGCGGCTAATAGGGTTTAATCAGACTCGTTATTGATGGAATAAATAAACTGAAGTAGAACAAGTAAAAGTTTTTGGAAATGACTGTCAATCTCACAATGACTGTGAGTAACCCAGTGTAACATTTATACTTCAAAGCACCATGGAAACTGCCATTGCCAGTTGAGTCAGTATTTTCAGTCCACAGTTGACAATGCTGGTAACTGGAGGCACTCATTTATCTGTCAGCTGTTGATAAAGGGTCCACTGACAGCAACATCTTTTTCTTCTTTACAAACACAACACATGACAAAAATGTCAGTGGAGCAAAATATTTGCATCAAGCTCAGACCAATAAATCTCCCTATTCTGACCAAGACAGCCCTCCATTATCTGCATAACCTATTAGCCGGTCATCCAGAGGATTTCTGTGTCACAGCAGGCTTAGTCCGGTCAGATTTAGGATTCAGGACCTGTATCTTTCTGCCAGTGATTTGTCACTCTTCTTCAGGAGGGAGTTGTGTTAGAACTTGACAGGATGAGGAGCCACAAGTGTGTATAGCTGCAGTGTTTGTGGCCTTTAAGGTTCAGGTTTTTCACAATTGGGCTTAGATTTTAAATACCAACACATTCTCACTCACGACTCAACGCATATTGACGCTTCGTCAAGGTGTCGCTTTTTAATGCCCTGGGTACCCTTTTTGCGTCATTTGTAGAGGTTTAGGGCTCCGCAGTTAAGTTAGCAACGCTGAGCAACAATAAATATGCAACGTCCGCTTAGACTTTTGCAATTTGGTTAGGTTTAGGCACCAAAAGTACTTGGCTAGGGTTAGGCAACAAGTCTAAACCAGGATTTTTTAAAGTCTGAGACTACAGGCCTCCTGTCAGACAAAGCTTAGTGCTTAGTTTCGCTCAATTCCTGGATGCCTATCATGTTATTTGGTGCCATAGACATTTAAAAAATGAAACATAGACCAAAACAGTTTAATATTGCTGTTTGACATAATTTCAGACTACACCAAATGTACACCAAAAATGAATGTATTTGTATTTATTAGTTTCTGACTCTGATAGTAGTGGTAAAGAAAGTAAACTTCCTAAACCTTTTTTAACCAAATGGCACACATTAAGGCTATCCTATGTGATCTCCCTTTGATAGCAAGCAGCTCAACTATAAAACGCTGTGGGAAATATTTAAAATCAGCTGAGATTAAATTTCAGTTTAGCTCTGATTTTTAATTGTATGTGAAAGTATTACGGTGGCCAAGAGAGCTTAATGCAGAGCAACTTTGTAGGAAGCAAACGCAAACAAACATAAGGCAAGCAAATGAAGAAAACATCTTCATCACCCGGTATGTCCCAATTAGAAAAGTGCTGAAAATAAATAAAACACAAGCAAATTAGTTGGCACCATTCACCTATTTGGAATAAAAACATGAGTTAAACACAATAGAAATTACCTGGGGACACTACAAAATAGTTATTAGTGAACGGTTGGCGCAACTGCAGGTGGATAGCCAATATCTCAGGTATTCAGAATGTTAAAACTAAAATAAAACATTTAACAGAACCAAAGATTAATGAGCTTGTTTATTTTTAGTTTCTGCATTTTGTTGTGTACGACTTCCAACATTTCTGTTTTTGTTGTTTTTTTAGACTCGCCGCTTCCCCCGATCAGCCTGGTTGCATTGCAGATCTGTATCACAGCTGCAATAATAGGCTCAATTTACAGTGTCAGACTGAGCTCCTAACCCACATCTGTGATATTAGCATATCTGTCATCATCAGCGAGATACATGATGAGCCAGCATTGTGGTCACAAACTGGAGCATCATGTGAAAGACAGAACATTAAAACCCTCCAGTGTTGCAGAAACTGGAGTAAATTGTCTGACTTATCTTTTAATGCAAACAATGACAACTTTTTTAACATTTTATATCCATAACTTTGTGTTTGAAATTTGAAGGGGCAGTAGTAACCTATAATGCTCAGAGTTTAAACATGTTGTTGAGGAGTCATTGTCTTGTGTAATAGTAAACTTTTGCTTTTGAGCCATTGGTTGAAAGAAACAAGCATTTGTGAACATTTGAACAAGCCTGCCAGAAGGTGTCGGATTTAGTTTTTGATTCTGTATTTTACCAGGTCAAAACTTCAGACTTGAATGTTCTGGTCCAAGTCAAGCCGTACCTCTCATTTAATTCTGACCAAGAACCAAACTGATCTGTAGCTAAACATGCTGAACTCTGTAGTCTTTACCTCGTCAGGTCTTTATTCCAGAGAGGAAAACGGCTGGAAATGAGCATCTGTGCAGATTGCAGTTTGTTCCTGACCTCCCTGTTTTACTTTCCAAGACTAACAACATTGAGATGTAAATGATATTTTCTATCATTTTATTTTACATTTTACACTCTTCTATTCTTAGACCAAACTTAAATTTATGTAGAATGTCCAAGTTCTCATTGTTGTTCAATCTTTTCTTTAGCCCAGGGACACGACGGCACTATTTACTATTGAAGATAATTGTAATCAACTACCCCAGCATTCAAACCAACAGCTTCAGTAATTGTGTCTTCCAGACACATGCAGATGGTTATCAGTGTTTCTTTCCTCTGGAATCATTTTGACAGCTCTCTACTGCTGGAAAATGAATCCCACACTTGAAAATGTCTAACAATAAAATGCATCATCTGTCTTCAGTTCTTGATCCCAAAATAAACAAATGTGGAGCAATTATGGTGCAAAAGTCAACGTGATAAAACCTACATGAATAAATATAATTGGGCAAACAAGCGGAGCTTCTAAACGTTGGAGATTACACATATTAACAAGTCTAGAGCCAGTAATACTGCGGGATGAGGCTTATCCTTGGTCTGTGTGCTGTTTATTGTGCTAAATAGAGTCAGTAATCTGCACTGCTTTAACTGCCCAATCCATCAGTCGCCCGTCCATCAATGTCTGGATGGTTTTATCGCTGGTAAAAAAATAAAAAAATAAATACGCCTACGGTACTCCTGCTGTCTGCTGGTTTTCTGCAAGTCTTCAAATGTCAGACAGAATTAGGTGAAGTTGAGGGTTTTTACCGACCTTTAACAACTTTATTTTTTCAATTTATTCAATTTTATTTTACATAGGCTCGGTACATGGCACACATACTTTCTTTCAGGATACAGGAACGTTTTTATCCAGGGATCATAAACAGATAGAGCAGCGTGTATAGATGGACGTGAATGTATAATAATAATAGTAATGTAAATATGTTATAAAAGTACAATAATATTAATAATCTTTATTGATAGAGCTCTTATCAAAACAATGTTACTAAGTGTTTTCGAAAGAGCAAAGAAAGTAAAATACAGCAAACAAAATAAGAAACACGGTAAAAGCAGGAAGAAAGTTGTGAAATAAAAACACAGTTAAAAGAAAAATTGATAATTCATTAAAATCAACCAACATCAGGAAAGGCGGCTCTATAAAAGTATGTTTTAAGAAGGGACTTAAAAGACTTCACTGACTCAGCTGCCACTTTACGTACTTTTGATTTAAATTGTTATAAATTCATAATTGCTGTTTATCATCTTTCTATATAATCATATTTTGACAAAAAGGTGGTTCACTTGTCCAAATGAATGATGTTGAGCTGGCTTTATACCGCCCAGTGAAAGCATGTTTTATTCCCCACGGAAATTATTATTATTATCATTAAATCTACCTGCTTTGCACCTGCCTCAGAGTTCTCATTCACACACACACCTACTCTCGAGTCTGTTACCGAAAACACACCAGCTTGCAGATACACATAAAGGAAGTGTATTGGATCTGGGTGTTTAGATTTGACTGAGTTATGATTCCACATGTATTGCAGACGTTGCTCTGTCCTCTTCCTTTCTCTCTCGTGACTTTGAGACGTTTAAGTAAACAACATCTTTCTTTCTCTCTCTTGAGTTTTTGCTTCATTCGCTTCTATTTATTTCATGACTGGTGATGTTCCTCTTCCTGGTCTTCTTTAGTAACTCTCACCTCTGCTCTTCTTTCTTCCTGACTGGACAGATGAATCCTATGACACAGCTGTACTACAAGAAGGTGAGTCCAATACACATTTGTTAGGACAATATTTTGACTTACATTAAGTCCCTTGCAGCTTATTTAAACCATAAAAAAACAAGTCCGCTGTTGAAGGACTTTGACAATATGAGGACTTGATAAAATGTCCTCAGTGTAAGGGTTAAAACTCTTATTGGTCCTCACAAAGATAAGTTAGCAAGAAAACATACAGGACAAAAACAGATTCACACAAGTCTGTCAGTCTGTCCATCTCCCTCCTGTTTCACAGTGTCGACTAATGAAATAATCTGTGGTAGCGTTATTTACTGTAACTTCATGGTTACTTCAACACTAAATACTTGTTTTCAACCGCAGCCTCGGCTGTTTCATGTGTCTTGTTCAGCTCTACTGTATTGATGAATGATGTTTTATAATAGTTGACTTAAAAATAAAATCCACCGCCGCATGAAGAATTTATAATTGCAGATGACAGAGAAATCCAACAGCTGATTTGTTTGACTTATAAGCCTGTTTAAGCCCTAAACCAAACAGCGAGCATCAAATAATTACAGCCACATGGCCATGCTAGCCGTGTGGCTGCAGGGATGCCATTGTCAGTCTGTGTCGTCTAGAAAACAGTTCCCTGTTTGATCACAGGAACTGACACAAAGAACACAGGGCTACTGATCCAAATTCATCCGGTCAATATAAACTATTGAGTTTGTCTCTGACATTGCTGCTCTGATGAATTACCATGAAGCAGAAGTACATGTGATCAATTGATCAATCATTGTCACCTGCTGAGCTGAATCACACAGCTCCTGATCAATGTAGCTTCTAGATTTCACTTTAAATCACCTCACTCATTAAATATGTGGACATTTCTCTATGATGCAGCACATCTGCTCATTTTCCCTGAAGCTTAATTTAATATGCTATGTGCTGTAATAACTTCTGACATGATCAAAGATGCTCTTTTTTAGGTGCTCACATAAAAATCCATAACCCTTATCATGTAAAAGTGAAAGTCAAACTCTAAGCATAATCAATGTTGATATGCACAGTACATGATTATACACTATTAACAAAAGTGTAACAATAAATAGCAGGAATGGATAGTGAAATAGTGTAAATCACTACCTGAAAAAGAGGCATCTACTTTTTCAAAAACAATTGTTAAATTTAAAAAAAAGCAACAATTGTGGCTTGAAGAGTTAGGGTTTGTTCTTTATGTTTCTTGTTATGAGTTTTTGTGTTGTGATTGTTTGTTTGGCGACGTACTCGCCGTACCGTGACCGTATCCCGCTTCAGATCGTGCGAGCTGAGGTGGAGCTGTCTGCTGAGGAGAGGGCCTACTCACCGCTGTGGAGAAAGGTGCACACATATTCA
>NW_024041150.1:32270958-32302974 GCF_014851395.1 Micropterus salmoides
CATGCAAATATTACCAAAATGTCTTTTTAAATTTTTGAAATACAACAGAAACACAAAGTAGTACTGACAGCCATAATTTCAGTTTGTGGTAAAACGGTTCAACGTTTTTTAATGGGCATTTAGAATGTGAAAGTACAAATCATATTTGCACAGTGGGAAGCAATATCCAGTAAGTTTTTTTTAACGCAAATTCGGAAAGTATCAGTGTCACTTGATAGACACACGGCCTAGTTATACATCACCATTAGCAGTAAAAAGAAATGCATGTTTTCCACCAGGGCAGTAAAATGTGAAGTTTAGCTGCTGATCTGAGCTTCCCTGCTGTTACCGTTTCATTACCAATAATATTCATAAGCTGTTTGTCTCAGGAAGGTAACGGCACATTTCTGTCCACAAAAAAAGTCAAACCATGTAACATACAAAGCCAAAACAGAGTGCTGGGGGGAGAGAGAGAGAGCGAGAGCGAGAGCGAAAGAGAGAGAAACTACATGAAATTAATCAACAACATAACACCACAAGCCAAAACACAGCACTGGAGAATAAACCAATCCAACTAACAATAAATGTTTTTCTACCAGTCAGTAAAAGTTTAGCTGGCTGCTGCTTTCGTGCTCTAAGCTAACATTACGGTTTATTGCCAGTTAACGTTACTGATCAGCTGATTGTCGGCAAAGCCAAACCACAGACTGGAGAATAAGTAGGCGCCATGAAATTAATCCATATTTCACACCACTGACAGGGGAAACATGTCAAGCCTCTCGTGATTATGGCCAGCTAATAGCTAAAGCTCTCAAACAACAGTTTTCATTTGCATCACTAAAGTCTGACAAACAAACTTAAAACAATGCACCGCTTTGAAAACATCCACAAAATCCGTGATTTCTGCCGTCAGCTGTCTGTCCCGACTCCATCTGGCTGTCGGCTCTTGTGCTCAATAACACGTGGGCTCCTTCATTTGTCCAAATGTCACTTCTCTTCTGACTTCCAATAAACCAAGACTACTCAAAGACTGTATATTATTATTAGTTATTATTCCCTCTTCTTCTTCTTTGTGCGTATAGACTACCGGAATTACACAAGCAGAAGGAGAACGCCGTGATGACAAAACGTGCTCTGTAGCGCTGTTTGTTCGGTGTCGGCTACGGTAGAAACATGACGACAAAATACCTCCACAGCAGTGTCTCACTCAATGTCATTCTAAGGTAATAAAAACATAATGGTTCATTATGAAGGTCTTTATACACCACTGAAAACATAGTTATGTATCTTATATTGCATTTCTGTCAATAGAACCTCAGAAATATTACACACACTGAACCTTTAAATAGAATAGGTGAGGGAGCAACTAATAAGACACAGGTGAAACCACTAAAGCAATCAGAACCAACACAGGAAGCAAAGACAGACAGTGACACATGAGGCAGACAAAACTACAAACTAAAACAGGAAGTAAAACTCACAAAACACACGACATCAAATCACAAAATAAAACACCGATAGTGCCTAGCTGACAAAACTTACCAAAGCAAAGAACACAGACAGTATAACCAGAACACTAGAAACACTCAAAACTACAAGGAAACATGATGAACAAACAAATCACAAATCAAGTAAAAGACACTACAGAGAACAGGAAACACAAGGGCGAGGAATGAACACAAAAAACAAGTCTAAAACACACCCAACCAACCCAAATACATGACACTACATTACTGATTAATTTGTTGATTATTTTTGCAATTATTTGCTCAGTCCGTAAAAATTCAGAAAGCACTGAAAAACGCCTGTGACAAGTTAACAGAGCCAAATAACTTCTTAGTGCTTGATTTGTCCGACCAAGAGTCCAAAACCGATAGATAGTTTACAAAACTCCTGAGAAACTGAAGCCAGAGAATGGATAGTGTTTTTGCCTGAGAAATTACCAAAATGATGAATCATCAGCAGATTAATTTTCTTTCGATTGACCGATCGTCTGAGCTCCGTAAATTTATGAAACTTATTATAGTACTCTGGAATGGGTATAGGCACCTAAATTTCATCTGCTTTAAAAGAACATGTCAAACAACAAAGGCATTATTACCATCATAGTAAATAAATCCTGCTTGTTAGATGTGAAATATATATATTATTATTTTATATATATATTTGGGGTGACTTGCTAACTTGGCCCATCATATAAACATATAAAATTGAGACTGTTTGTGGCTAGCAGAGTGATATCACAGTAGGAAGGAGTGTGTTTGGGTCTCGGTCAGCAAAAACATTATTTGTATTTCCAAAAGAGCATGGTTGAGGTCTAACACTTCTCACATCCCCCTCTTGATTTAACCATGTGGTGATCGATAGAGGCCAGCAGTCCCCTAAAGCTCTTAATATTCACCACCACAATCAGATCAGGTGCCTCATAATTACACACAACCCAAATATTCTGTTTCACATGGAGATATCTTACTTAACCCCATTCAGACTGCAGCCGAGAGAGCGAATGTATTCCCCCAATGCCAGTTTGTGCATATTCGATGCGTAACTAGGAACCTATTGTGAGCAGTGGTTTGTACTTATTGTCGCCAGGGTTGGGGAGTAACGGATTACATGTAACGGCGTTACGTAATCAGGATACAAAAATAAACTAACTATATTCTGTTACAGTACAGGAAAAAAAACTACTGATAGGGATTACTTTAAGGAAAAGTTTCCATGAAACGGAAGTTGGAGTGCTATTTGCTATTTGCTATTTGCTATTTGCGTGTTTCCAGTAAAAACACAAAGCTTAAGAGGGATTTGTCGAAGATATTGATTGGCATGTAGCCAGTAGTTGAATTTGGTTATGCCCCCTCCCCATCATGCAAACTCTGTGCGGACTAATAGCAGAAGCAGAATCAGTGAATAAAGTTTGCTTTTAGTAATCAGTGGTGCCCGGTCCCAGAAAATCTATTTTTTAGCAGAGTCATAAAATTAAGAAAGCTTTTTATTGGACACTAAATTAATACAGGCATACCATTGCAGGATGTTTTTTGTCATTGATGGGCCAGATCCTGCCATATGACATACAGGCCCAGTGCAAGGCATATCATATATAAAAACATTTGTACATTGATTTTGATTTCATGGGAATGGAATATTTTATAATGGTATGTTTCTCTAAATGTCCACTAAGCAGACAAGGCATCTTTGATACTCTGTTGTCGTTATTTGCGTATTTGGCATTGAAGATATAATATAATTGTAAATACATTTAGGCTTCAAGGGGTTAAGCTAAAAACGCTCTAACTGCACTGTGACTTAGTTGCTACAGCATTTCAAATATTCAGAAACTGACCTGAAGGTTATTTGATGAATCTTAAACTTGGTGGAAAGGGAGAATAGCTACCAATAAATAAAGTTCTTTACACGTTTGAGTATGGATGGATTAGTCTTTGTGGTACTTTGTGGAGGTTTTCTATAAGGTGAGACAACAGGACTAACACCAGAACCAGTGTGGTGCTTATTTAGCTGCTGTTCTTGTCCCCTGTATTTCAGTAGCTGTCTGTAACAGGATGCCTCACTGTGTCGACTCTGTAGACTCACTGAAATGAGTGAGTGTGTTTTGCCGCAGGGCCCCTGTTGGTGTGAAGACTCCTTTATTCACAAAATCTTTAATTGGATGTTTTTTGCATTCCTGCAGCAGTCACCCAGCAGGGTCTGAATTCTCAGGTAATGTTTACCTGGCTGCGGTTTGTGCACTCATTTCCTCCCTTTTACTCTGATTATGTTGTGTTTGGGCTGTCATGCAGCCACAGAGATTACTGTTTTGTGCCGTATTTGGCTCTGTTAGTCTGTTTTGTGTCCACTTATTTAATTGTAATTTTCTCTGGGAGCTTTTATCAGAGGGTTTTATCCTGGGAGCAGGTTAGGACTTGGTGACGGAACAGTCTCTTTAAGCAAGGATTTAGCCACATCATGACCTGAAATTTAAAAACTGTGTTGAAATAATACAATACCTCAAAAAGGTAGAAAGCTCATCATATTATCTAACGTTTTTAATATCTAATTTTAACAATGCACCATAGCATATTTTCCTTTCTTGTCTCTTTTATGCAAACGCATCTCTTTATAGACAGGAGGAAAAGGGCAAGATGGAGGGAGAGGAGGGAGGAAGACGGGCTGTCCTGAGGGAATGAAGGGAGAGAGAGAAAGAGGTAGAAGAAAAAGAAGTCAGCTGGGGCTGTGAGAAGAATGCAGGATTAGGAGAGTATGTGGAGTGAAACAGAAACAGCGAGAGAAACATGGAGAAAAAGAGAAACATCAATGAAAAGAGGAGGCAGAGACACATGTTTGAGAGTGACATGGAGAAATTTAGAGAAATTCTGTAAAAAAAAAACAACAACAACCTGTAACTTTTAAAGATAAGACTCCAGCGAGGCAGTTAGTGATACCGAGAGAGAAATTGGGAGTGAAAGATAGAGGGAGTGAGTTTGATGAAGCACAGGAAAGATGGAGTGAGACAGTTGGAGAGAAACTACCAGAGAGCACCAGGAGTGATGGAGTGGAGTTAGAGAGGGAGAGATAAATGGCTAAAGTAATGGGGGGAATATTGCAGGGATGAATGAAGAGAGAGTAAAAGTGTAGTGGAAGAAGAGATCAATGAGAGAGAGAGAGATGATATCACAGAAGAGGAGAGAGAGAAATCAAGATGAAAATATAAGTAAGGATTTGAAAAAGATGAGGTGGCAGTTGCTATTTGGGGTGACAGGAGAGATAAAAAAAAGAAGGTGAAATGAATGGAGTGAGGGATGCAGAAGGATGAATAAGGGTTTAGGGGAGAAGAGAGGAAGAAGAAATATGTATTTTTTATCTAACACTTACACAATATAAATACAAGTGCACAGCATCGACCAACAGCAGGATTTATAACCTAAGGTAGTCGGAAACTAGGTGGTCCTGTACATGTACAGCTCAAAAGGAAAACACATACAGAGAAACACAAAACACTATGGGTGGGAATCTTAATTCAGTATATGGAAAAGAGAGCGCAAGTTTGAGGCTCTTACATTAACTCTGAAGTAGGCCTACTTGTTTTTTCATCCTGTGGAAGGCAGATACACCCGAGTAGAGTATAAATGCCAACAAAAACACACAGAAAAAAAGGATCTTTTGTCACTCTCGTGTTTTTAGTCCACTGAATTGTAATCTGAAATGGTCTGTGAAGGTAAACAGTGTTTAAGACTGTCACTGTCGGAAAAAAGTTGTACACAGCTATATATTTTAAAAAAGAATGATTTTGGAAGCATGTGACAGTCTTCTGCCTTTACGATGATAATGAAATGAAAGTGTTATTTACTGTCCTTTCATCGCTGGCTAAACCTCTTTAGTAGCGTTCTTGAAGTGTACCAATATTTTGTCTCCAGCTTCTCTGCTGCAACACCGACACCTGGGACAGTGAAATCCAGTTATTCACAAATCTGTACAGGCACAGGGCTTTTGGACGAAACAGACTGTGGAACCAGTTATTTTTCTTTGCCCAACCAGAGCAAGCTGAAAGTTTTACCAAGTGCTGCGTTGTGTGTCTGCTGCTGCTGGAGTTTGGTGCTCCACTTAGCTAATGTAGTCTGTGGAGGATGGCGTATAAATTATCAACACAATACTTACACCTTAGTCTTGCAAAGTTACACATTACATAATCAAAGGCTTGTCTTCTTTGATGATGAACTACCAGATTAGGGTTAGTGCACGCTGTATGCTGTGTGTCGGTACTGCACTGTGCCCTCGAGTTCCAATTTTATTGTTAAGTGAATATAACGTTATAAAAGATAAATTAATCTTTTTGAACGTGTGAGACGATTCAAATAAGATTTGAAAGACTTCTTGTCTGATCCTCGCATCCCACTCCTACGGCATGTGTCATTCCGATGCACAGCTACAAACTATGTATTTTGTTGTTTAATTTGGAGTTGCCTCTCCACAATGAGAAACATCTCTTACACAAATGTTTTGTGCATGGCGCATTACAATTTCCCAGGTGCACCCCGAGTTACAGTGGTAGAAATCTTGAGGGGTTTCACCATGTCACTGACACAATGTAGATGTGAAAGCACAGAGATGCAGGTGAAGAGACAGTCCAGAACAGAAAGAAAAGGTAGAGAGTTGAAGTAAAAGAGGGAGTGTTTAGACCGAAGGAAAAGAGAGAGAAAGGTCGGAGTGGTCAGAGATGGAGGGAAAAGAGTTGTGAAGAAAGGGAGAGAAGGAGTGATAGAGTGTGGGGGAGACGTGTGAAGAAGGAGCAAGTGTTTAGGCTTGAGGGAAACATTAGAAATACGTGGAGAGGTTGTCCATAGAAGAAGAGAGAGATGGGGAGACAGTTAAGAAGAGGAAGAAAAATAAGAGAGTGAGAGAGAGAACCACCCACATATAATAAAAAGCAGTAAACACTTGGCTCTTAAGTTCTGCTCGCAGCACTTTCTCATTAGACCTCCAGCTTTATTGCTGAGTGGCCGAAGACAACAGGACACTTTCTGCTTATTCCACTATTTTCTGCTGCTGTTTGGCCCTTAGACATATATTTAATTCCTGCTGCAGATACATGGGCTTCATTAAAAAGGTAATGGGAATTACCATGTACATGCATAGTCCAAAATGCAGTGGTATCAAAGTTATTTTCCTGTCTGTAAAGGCTGTAGCTAATGGTTACTGTTATCATCAGATAATCTGTTTATTATTTTTTACTAGTGCTGGGCAAAAAGTGCATTATAAATAAAATTTATTATTATTATTATTATTATTAATCGTGATTAATCACATGATCTTCTGCATTGTTATGCACAAAATTGAAAAATGAATTCTAAAGTAGTGTATTGCACACTTTTAATTTAAATCTACTGCTATATACACAAAAGTGCAATAACATGTGGTTTACCAGCAGTATTACCTTTACACAGTAGCAATAAAATATTTCTTGTAATAATAATAATAATACAAATTGCGTTAACGTGTGATAAAATAATTGTCTGCATTAATTAACGCGATAGTAACGTATCCAGCCCTATTTTGTTCATTAATCAAGTCCTGTTTAGTCAATAACTTCAGAAAATAGTGAAAATCAAAAAATAGTAAATATACAAATGTATACAATAAATAAGATACAACAAAATATACACTAGGCAGAAGGGGAATGAAAAATAAAACAGGTATACACAATACACAGCCTACACATTAGGCTAATAAGAACACTCTCGTGTTTAAAGCCATCTGTGTTTTCTGCTGCTGACTGATCTGCAGCGAGGCTGTGAGGAAGTCAGTCCACGATTTAGGTTCAGCTTAAAGAACAGAGTCGGAGGATCTGAGGGGAGTTTGGCAGCAACTCAAAGCAGCAGGAAGGTCATTAATACAATCAGAGTCAAGTCATCAAAGTCTTTTAACAGCTTCTACAAGTATCATAAAATCTCTTTGGTGGTGTACTGCCAACCAATGCAGTCACAGGCGCAATGTGTTTTCTCTCCCTGCAGTCTCAAGCTGCTTTGGGCATAATATGGAGGGACGCGTCAGGAAAAACTACATTGAACAACACAGCAACACACTGCATCAGCCATGCCAGCATCCTCGGTCAAGACTATTCAAATCAATCATTCAATGAATAAATAAATACATAAATCACGCCTCTAACATGTTAAAACCATGAATAAATACATATCTAAATGCACCACATCCTTATGCTAAAATCATGAATCCATGCATATAGTGCAAAACACTATGTTAAGCAACTAATCCGAATTCAGTATGTGACTTTATATTCTACTTTTCCCTTTTGACTGTTTGATTGGTTAGTTTTTTGATCATCTTCTGACTCTGTCACGCAGTTGGCAACAGGATGTCAGGAGGTGGGTTTGGAGGTGAAAACAGGACTTTTATTATACATTATACTCACAGTGTATTTTTGAATGTGTGTGTACTGTACGTGCAACCCAGAGAAGTTTTTCCCTGACTCAGAGTACCAGAGTACAAGGGAAGCTTGAAGGCAAGTTTAGTTGGGCATGTGATTGACATACTCAGTTCTAATAGGAGAGTTATTTAGCCACCATACTGGTGCACGGCAAAGTCACTCATTTCCCATATGATGTGTTTCGACTCAACAGGAAAGCCATTTAATGCGATGATCAGCTTTTCCCACAGTTGTTTGCAGTGCATATACATAGTTGAGTTGGAACTCACAGCTCTGCTGCTAACAGCTGTGCTTCCACATCTGTGGGTTGTTGCTCCCACACGTCAGAGGAAATTTGCACAAAGTTGATCCTTTTTCGACTTCTCAGGTTGGGGGACTTGAATCTGCATTTGGAGGTTAATTTCCATCAATGGAAACCTCCATGAATGCCAGCCAGTCATGCCACTATTGTTTGAGTCTGTTTGTGTGACACGCTGCTGGCAACAAGCAGCGTTATTGCAGATTGATGCTGTGCTGCAGCGGTATATGTCCCTTCCCTATTTCCCAGCACTTACTCCAGCACTCCAGGAAAGCAGCAATTGTCGGCACACCAGAATCAGCACATCCTGGCTGCTTTACCTTGAGTACTTCTTCTACCTGTAGTTCATCTGGTGTGCGCTATGAGCATCAAATGTCACACATCATATGGTGGGTTTGTTGCATATTATGTTTGGTAAAAGCAGAATTTGTTCTTCTTAAGAAGACTCAGATCAGGATTTTTGGAAAAAGGGGGAAACTCAGTATGATGTGGTTCTGATCATCTATGCCCACTGTAAACAACAACCACTGTTTAAAAAAAGCAGGAGAAGAAGAGAGAGGGATAGAGAGAGAGCAGAAGAGAATTGTTTCTACTGCAGCCGAGGGGGGAAACAAGACGGGAAGAGCGAGGAAAGGCAATGAGACGGAAAGATGAGAATTATGAGGGGAAGCGAGTTCAAGATGGAGGGGGGGTGTTTCGTTTTTTAGGGAAAGCAGGGAACAAGAGGCAGAAAATAGAGCAGAACATTTAAAAGCTGCAGAGAGTAAAAGACGAGGAAGTTCAGGCTGGCAAGAGATTTCTGAAGAAGAGATAAGAGAGAGAGAAATATAGAGTGGCTACAAATATAACATGCACAAAATGCAGGTGTCACAGCAGGCTGGGGAGAGAGGAGATGAGGATAGATCAGGTGAGTTAAAAAGGCACAAAGTGTTCAGGCTACAGGGAAATGAAGGTAAGAGCTGCAAAGACACAGTAGGATGGTAAGTAAATGAGGGATGTGGGAAAAAATGGAAGGATTGTTTCTGGTGAGAAAAGGAAAAGATTGACTTAATGACTTCTGCCTGGTGAAAAAGTTGTAGAAAAAGGAAAGAGGGTGAGATGGAGGGAGCGATGGGGTGAGATAGGAGCCGAGCAGGGAGTTTATCTGCAATGCTGTACCACAGTGAGTGGAGCATTGTAAAGCCGTCAGCATAAATTCTCCCTCACTTTGCAGATCTTAAACGCATCTGCATTCCAGCAACTGCTCATGCGCTACTGCAGGATTAATCTCATCCACATCATTTAATCTCATCCACATCATTTAGGCATCAACAGACCCTCAGCAGCATTACCTGCAGGCATGAGCAGATCTTTATCACTGTGGAATGTGTTTATTTTATTTTCCATGCAATTTGAGAATAAAGCCACTCTGTCAATAAAACGTAACATTTTCAGGCCCCAGGGGGAAAAATTTAATAATGAAAATGAAATAAACTAAGACGAGAACAACGACGTGAAGACCATCTCCTTGGTGTTCATGTGAAACAGGTTCAAACTGCAAACAAGCTCACACCCTCGGCAAAGCTTTTACCTCAAATAAATTAAGGTTAAGTGAAGTTGTTTATTTTGACCCCAAAATACAAATGCAGAACCCAAAGGTCAGACTGGGCTTTGGGATAGCACTGCTTTATTTTATCTTAAGTAGCAGGAAGCACATTCAATAAACTGCTGTTTTCTGCAGCAGACTCTATGTCTGTGTTCGTGCCTTTCTGCTAAAGAAAACAATTAGCAAAGGGGCAGTTAGAGCACTGCATCTGAACATCTGAAGAAAGCACAAGGTCTAAATTTGGTTTTAGTTCTAAGCAGGAAGCGTTGTTTTTTCCAGGATGGTCAGAAAAGGAAATTTCTTGTGAGATTTTAAAGATTTTGGATTCTTTGCTAACACACAGCGACCTCTCAGAGCAAACCATCTAAACAAGGATGAAAATATAATTTGAGGCACTGCTTGCCTGTCAAAAAACGTGTTTTCCAGATGCAACATCAAAACAGACTGCGAGATAAACAAGGAAAATGCATCATGTCACAGTTTCATGGATAAGCAGGGCCGCCCATAGGGGGGGGGGGGAGCATTGTGGGGCCCAGCTTCTAGAGGGGCCCATACTAATGATGTTCATTCTAAATATAAGCAAAGATAACCAAATTTAATTTTGAACCAAAAAACTCTTACTTACTTATTATTACTTCTTCAAATAACAAAAAAATAAAATTTATTTAAAGTTGCTTTAGAAAATATAGCCAGTTTCATAATGAAAACCCCCTCTCCTTAAAATGGTATGAGTATGTTTGTTGTACGCAACGTCAAAACATCAAAAGTGCACAGCATGCGGCAGGCCTTGTTTGTGTTTATGTAGGAGATATGGCCCGTGTCCACCAAAGGGTTTTTTGCCAGCTGCTCTTCTGAAAATGCCCAGCAGGGAGCGCTAGCGGGCATTTTTTGAGGCGTAGCGTTTTTTCCGACTGCTTTGGTTGCTATTTTGTTGCAATTCTACGTAACTTTACTGGATGTAAAAATGTCAACACAGAGTAGAGCACTCACTCTGGCCCTTGCTCTGTATGAAGAGAAGACTGAAGCAGGTAGTGAGAGAGAGGACAGACTCGCAGGATGTGGGTTTATGAGATTTTGTGGGCGAGGAAACATCTCGCCGGGTATCACCGTTTGGTCCAAGAGCTGAGGTTCGACAAAGCCTGGTTACAGGATAGTAACCGTTGCTACGGTGTGGTATTTGCCACGCACCTCCTCTACTGTGATTGCACAGCTGGGACAAAGTTGAACATTTTTCAACTTTCGGTGACCGGAAAAAAATGCTCAGTGCCACATCACGCTGCTGCCGTTTTTACCAGCATGTAAAAACGCAGCGCTCCCATTGCAATGAATTGAAAAAAGACGCTGGCGTCAGAAAAAAATGCTTTGGTGTACACGGGCCCACAGAGAGAGACCACGCCATACGTTATTATATGAGTTAAGC
The DNA here is from genome assembly GCF_014851395.1 of Micropterus salmoides. Classification (NCBI taxonomy): domain Eukaryota; kingdom Metazoa; phylum Chordata; class Actinopteri; order Centrarchiformes; family Centrarchidae; genus Micropterus; species Micropterus salmoides. The sequence goes on from NW_024041150.1 coordinate 32,282,177, forward strand.
AGATTTGCAGAGGGCCTGTGTATGAGTCAAATGAAAATGAAAGTATTTCTCGATTGCTTAAACACATTCCTTGAAATTCTGCCCCTTTTTCTTGAAACACTAAACACAAATCCACAAACTTCTCACCCATTCAATCTTGCTGAAAGGCCAAAAATTTGCCCTCAGACATAACAAATAAGCCCTCAAAACACACAGACTACAACACAGACTTACACACTAGTGAGATAAATTCAAAACAATACTACAAAAACTGGTTATTAGTAATGTTGCTTGTGGTTCTCCCCCTCAAAAACATTTTCACATGATGAACAAAACAAAAGAAATAACAAATGTAAACATTTGCACATTTTTTATTCCTTAGTGTACAACACAGTACATCACACCAAACAACCTATTATTCTGGCCCGGCGTCCTGTCTTTGGTCTGGGACAGGCCAGAGATTCTCGTCCTCCACCTCCTCCTCTCAGGTGTCCTACCACTTCCTTTACATGAACTAACTTGTGCCCTTTTATCTATCTATTGAAGCTTCTGATTGGTGTGTTATTATTTATGACTGTTTGTATGACTGTTTCCACTTGGGTAGCTGTGTGCTAATTGAGCTCAGCCTGTGCTAACTTGAGTGAACGATATTGAATGTTAGTGCTTTGTAAATGACCACATGCTATAGGCAATGAGAAATGAAGGGATTTGTGTGTAGAGTTTAGAGAAATGGGCGTGCTTTTTTGAAAAATGAAGTTATGGTTTTGAAATTTTAGTTCTAAAGCCTGGTTATAGTGTTTAAGCAATTGAGATAAACTGCAATGTATATGAAATATTTAAGCAAAATATGTTATTACTTGAATAAATACAACAAAATGTTTTTCCTTTCCTAGTGAAAATTGACCAAATATTGTTTTAAATCAGCTCATTTTGTGATTTATCACAAGACTCTGTTACACTAAAAGCCATGCCCATCTTTCTGATTAATCCACATTGTTTTTAAGCTTATTAAGCAGTATTTAGAGCAATAGTAGCACACAACATTTCTTAACAGCTGCTGACTATGATATATATGATATATAAATTAGCAGTGTGTAAGTTGTAGTTGTGTGGATGTTGAATCTGACTTATTCAGTTAAAATGGGTCTGTTGAATATTATGTAAGATTTAAAATGCCTAAATATAAATAAATCAAAAACAATTCATTCAGTTAGTAAAGACAAAAAGCTAAATAATCATGATCTTAACATATTGCTTTTATTTAATTAAGACACAATATATGCATACATAAAAAGGAAATATAATAATGGGTATTGTTTTTCACCTTATTTCTTTGTTTGATTACTTGTAATTTAGGCCTTTTCAATTCAAGTTTTGGCATCACAGCAGTCTTGTCTTTGTCCTCACTTGTCCTCCGTCCTACCAGCTGATTACTGGAACTCACTTTGCAGCTCCCAGTTAGACTGAACAATAAATTATACCAAAGTTTGTCACGGTCAGTCTTGTCTGGTTCAGTCTAAACCAGCTCGGGTCAGTTCACTTCACTTCGGTCCCAGCCAGTCCAGCCATGCTCTGGTAACTCAAGGTCACCCTGGATGTGAATTAATTTACTGCAAATAAATTAGCTAAATTAAAATGGCAAACTGTGGCTCGTTACAAAAAGGTCAGACACACACAAGATGCCGAGGTCACGGTGTTTCCTCCTGCCTCTTCCTCAGCGGCTAATAGGGTTTAATCAGACTCGTTATTGATGGAATAAATAAACTGAAGTAGAACAAGTAAAAGTTTTTGGAAATGACTGTCAATCTCACAATGACTGTGAGTAACCCAGTGTAACATTTATACTTCAAAGCACCATGGAAACTGCCATTGCCAGTTGAGTCAGTATTTTCAGTCCACAGTTGACAATGCTGGTAACTGGAGGCACTCATTTATCTGTCAGCTGTTGATAAAGGGTCCACTGACAGCAACATCTTCTTTTTCTTCTTTACAAACACAACACATGACAAAAATGTCAGTGGAGCAAAATATTTGCATCAAGCTCAGACCAATAAATCTCCCTATTCTGACCAAGACAGCCCTCCATTATCTGCATAACCTATTAGCCGGTCATCCAGAGGATTTCTGTGTCACAGCAGGCTTAGTCCGGTCAGATTTAGGATTCAGGACCTGTATCTTTCTGCCAGTGATTTGTCACTCTTCTTCAGGAGGGAGTTGTGTTAGAACTTGACAGGATGAGGAGCCACAAGTGTGTATAGCTGCAGTGTTTGTGGCCTTTAAGGTTCAGGTTTTTCACAATTGGGCTTAGATTTTAAATACCAACACATTCTCACTCACGACTCAACGCATATTGACGCTTCGTCAAGGTGTCGCTTTTTAATGCCCTGGGTACCCTTTTTGCGTCATTTGTAGAGGTTTAGGGCTCCGCAGTTAAGTTAGCAACGCTGAGCAACAATAAATATGCAACGTCCGCTTAGACTTTTGCAATTTGGTTAGGTTTAGGCACCAAAAGTACTTGGCTAGGGTTAGGCAACAAGTCTAAACCAGGATTTTTTAAAGTCTGAGACTACAGGCCTCCTGTCAGACAAAGCTTAGTGCTTAGTTTCGCTCAATTCCTGGATGCCTATCATGTTATTTGGTGCCATAGACATTTAAAAAATGAAACATAGACCAAAACAGTTTAATATTGCTGTTTGACATAATTTCAGACTACACCAAATGTACACCAAAAATGAATGTATTTGTATTTATTAGTTTCTGACTCTGATAGTAGTGGTAAAGAAAGTAAACTTCCTAAACCTTTTTTAACCAAATGGCACACATTAAGGCTATCCTATGTGATCTCCCTTTGATAGCAAGCAGCTCAACTATAAAACGCTGTGGGAAATATTTAAAATCAGCTGAGATTAAATTTCAGTTTAGCTCTGATTTTTAATTGTATGTGAAAGTATTACGGTGGCCAAGAGAGCTTAATGCAGAGCAACTTTGTAGGAAGCAAACGCAAACAAACATAAGGCAAGCAAATGAAGAAAACATCTTCATCACCCGGTATGTCCCAATTAGAAAAGTGCTGAAAATAAATAAAACACAAGCAAATTAGTTGGCACCATTCACCTATTTGGCAATAAAAACATGAGTTAAAACACAATAGAAATTACCTGGGGACACTACAAAATAGTTATTAGTGAACGGTTGGCGCAACTGCAGGTGGATAGCCAATATCTCAGGTATTCAGAATGTTAAAACTAAAATAAAACATTTAACAGAACCAAAGATTAATGAGCTTGTTTATTTTTAGTTTCTGCATTTTGTTGTGTACGACTTCCAACATTTCTGTTTTTGTTGTTTTTTTAGACTCGCCGCTTCCCCCGATCAGCCTGGTTGCATTGCAGATCTGTATCACAGCTGCAATAATAGGCTCAATTTACAGTGTCAGACTGAGCTCCTAACCCACATCTGTGATATTAGCATATCTGTCATCATCAGCGAGATACATGATGAGCCAGCATTGTGGTCACAAACTGGAGCATCATGTGAAAGACAGAACATTAAAACCCTCCAGTGTTGCAGAAACTGGAGTAAATTGTCTGACTTATCTTTTAATGCAAACAATGACAACTTTTTTAACATTTTATATCCATAACTTTGTGTTTGAAATTTGAAGGGGCAGTAGTAACCTATAATGCTCAGAGTTTAAACATGTTGTTGAGGAGTCATTGTCTTGTGTAATAGTAAACTTTTGCTTTTGAGCCATTGGTTGAAAGAAACAAGCATTTGTGAACATTTGAACAAGCCTGCCAGAAGGTGTCGGATTTAGTTTTTGATTCTGTATTTTACCAGGTCAAAACTTCAGACTTGAATGTTCTGGTCCAAGTCAAGCCGTACCTCTCATTTAATTCTGACCAAGAACCAAACTGATCTGTAGCTAAACATGCTGAACTCTGTAGTCTTTACCTCGTCAGGTCTTTATTCCAGAGAGGAAAACGGCTGGAAATGAGCATCTGTGCAGATTGCAGTTTGTTCCTGACCTCCCTGTTTTACTTTCCAAGACTAACAACATTGAGATGTAAATGATATTTTCTATCATTTTATTTTACATTTTACACTCTTCTATTCTTAGACCAAAACTTAAATTTATGTAGAATGTCCAAGTTCTCATTGTTTTTCAATCTTTTCTTTACCCCAGGGACACAACGGCACTATTTACTATTGAAGATAATTGTAATCAACTACCCCAGCATTCAAACCAACAGCTTCAGTAATTGTGTCTTCCAGACACATGCAGATGGTTATCAGTGTTTCTTTCCTCTGGAATCATTTTGACAGCTCTCTACTGCTGGAAAATGAATCCCACACTTGAAAATGTCTAACAATAAAAATGCATCATCTGTCTTCAGTTCTTGATCCCAAAAAAAACAAATGTGGAGCAATTATGGTGCAAAAAGTCAACCTGATAAAACCTACATGAATAAATATAATTGGGCAAACAAGCGGAGCTTCTAAACGTTGGAGATTACACATATTAACAAGTCTAGAGCCAGTAATACTGCGGGATGAGGCTTATCCTTGGTCTGTGTGCTGTTTATTGTGCTAAATAGAGTCAGTAATCTGCACTGCTTTAACTGCCCAATCCATCAGTCGCCCGTCCATCAATGTCTGGATGGTTTTATCGCTGGTAAAAAAATAAAAAAATAAATACGCCTACGGTACTCCTGCTGTCTGCTGGTTTTCTGCAAGTCTTCAAATGTCAGACAGAATTAGGTGAAGTTGAGGGTTTTTACCGACCTTTAACAACTTTATTTTTTCAATTTATTCAATTTTATTTTACATAGGCTCGGTACATGGCACACATACTTTCTTTCAGGATACAGGAACGTTTTTATCCAGGGATCATAAACAGATAGAGCAGCGTGTATAGATGGACGTGAATGTATAATAATAATAGTAATGTAAATATGTTATAAAAGTACAATAATAATATTAATAATCTTTATTGATAGAGCTCTTATCAAAACAATGTTACTAAGTGTTTTCGAAAGAGCAAAGAAAGTAAAATACAGCAAACAAAATAAGAAACACGGTAAAAGCAGGAAGAAAGTTGTGAAATAAAAACACAGTTAAAAGAAAAATTGATAATTCATTAAAATCAACCAACATCAGGAAAGGCGGCTCTATAAAAGTATGTTTTAAGAAGGGACTTAAAAGACTTCACTGACTCAGCTGCCACTTTACGTACTTTTGATTTAAATTGTTATAAATTCATAATTGCTGTTTATCATCTTTCTATATAATCATATTTTGACAAAAAGGTGGTTCACTTGTCCAAATGAATGATGTTGAGCTGGCTTTATACCGCCCAGTGAAAGCATGTTTTATTCCCCACGGAAATTATTATTATTATTATCATTAAATCTACCTGCTTTGCACCTGCCTCAGAGTTCTCATTCACACACACACCTACTCTCGAGTCTGTTACCGAAAACACACCAGCTTGCAGATACACATAAAGGAAGTGTATTGGATCTGGGTGTTTAGATTTGACTGAGTTATGATTCCACATGTATTGCAGACGTTGCTCTGTCCTCTTCCTTTCTCTCTCGTGACTTTGAGACGTTTAAGTAAACAACATCTTTCTTTCTCTCTCTTGAGTTTTTGCTTCATTCGCTTCTATTTATTTCATGACTGGTGATGTTCCTCTTCCTGGTCTTCTTTAGTAACTCTCACCTCTGCTCTTCTTTCTTCCTGACTGGACAGATGAATCCTATGACACAGCTGTACTACAAGAAGGTGAGTCCAATACACATTTGTTAGGACAATATTTTGACTTACATTAAGTCCCTTGCAGCTTATTTAAACCATAAAAAAAACAAGTCCGCTGTTCAAGGACTTTGACAATATGAGGACTTGATAAAATGTCCTCAGTGTAAGGGTTAAAACTCTTATTGGTCCTCACAAAGATAAGTTAGCAAGAAAACATACAGGACAAAAACAGATTCACACAAGTCTGTCAGTCTGTCCATCTCCCTCCTGTTTCACAGTGTCGACTAATGAAATAATCTGTGGTAGCGTTATTTACTGTAACTTCATGGTTACTTCAACACTAAATACTTGTTTTCAACCGCAGCCTCGGCTGTTTCATGTGTCTTGTTCAGCTCTACTGTATTGATGAATGATGTTTTATAATAGTTGACTTAAAAATAAAATATCCACCGCCGCATGAAGAATTTATAATTGCAGATGACAGAGAAATCCAACAGCTGATTTGTTTGACTTATAAGCCTGTTTAAGCCCTAAACCAAACAGCGAGCATCAAATAATTACAGCCACATGGCCATGCTAGCCGTGTGGCTGCAGGGATGCCATTGTCAGTCTGTGTCGTCTAGAAAACAGTTCCCTGTTTGATCACAGGAACTGACACAAAGAACACAGGGCTACTGATCCAAATTCATCCGGTCAATATAAACTATTGAGTTTGTCTCTGACATTGCTGCTCTGATGAATTACCATGAAGCAGAAGTACATGTGATCAATTGATCAATCATTGTCACCTGCTGAGCTGAATCACACAGCTCCTGATCAATGTAGCTTCTAGATTTCACTTTAAATCACCTCACTCATTAAATATGTGGACATTTCTCTATGATGCAGCACATCTGCTCATTTTCCCTGAAGCTTAATTTAATATGCTATGTGCTGTAATAACTTCTGACATGATCAAAGATGCTCTTTATTTTAGGTACTCACATAAAAATCCATAACCCTTATCATGTAAAAGTGAAAGTCAAACTCTAAGCATAATCAATGTTGATATGCACAGTACATGATTATACACTATTAACAAAAGTGTAACAATAAATAGCAGGAATGGATAGTGAAATAGTGTAAAATCACTACCTGAAAAAGAGGCATCTACTTTTTCAAAAACAATTGTTAAATTTAAAAAAAAGCAACAATTGTGGCTTGAAGAGTTAGGGTTGTGTTCTTTATGTTTCTTGTTATGAGTTTTTGTGTTGTGATTGTTTGTTTAGGCGACGTACTCGCCGTACCGTGACCGCATCCCGCTTCAGATCGTGCGAGCTGAGGTGGAGCTGTCTGCTGAGGAGAGGGCCTACCTCACCGCTGTGGAGAAAGGTGCACACATATTCAACCTTCCTCCACCACCATCCAGCCATCTGTTCCTTTTTTCTCCATTAGCATCATCATAGCTCCCTCTTCATTCTCCTGATCCACTCACCTCCTAAATGATGCAGAGTCGATACTTTCTGATGGCTGAACGGTGGCAGCAGCTGGTCAGTCAGACTCTGCTGTAGCCAACAGTTCACAGGTGTCATCTCTGCAACAGCTGACATGTGCTTCAGCAGACTGTCGTCCTGTCGTAGTGTCCTTGAACAAGATGCTGAAACCCAAACTGTTCACCAAGCATGAGAACCTATCCAAATCACATTCTTCCTGTTTAGCTTTGGGTGATATGAAACAAATGAATGTTGCGAAAATGAAATGATCACAGCCTTATAAAAGTAGTTGTTAAAAGTCATATTTGTCCCACTGAACATATTATGTTTCTATTATTAATTCCAGTCCTTTTCATTTTCTGCATCAGTGTACTGTAAGGTGATACCTAAAAACTCCTGATTGAATCATCAGTACAAAAGATGTGGTTCCTTTATTAAAATGCTACGGTTTTCACATTATGGTAAGAAACATCTCTCCCCAAGCTTTAAATTCTGTTGTGTGCTCTGCAAATGTCAAGCTGAAGAAAAAGTTTACACTTTGTAGAAACCTGATAAAACATTCAACAGTTTGAATGAAATCACTTTCGGATTCTTGATCAGTGTTGAATAAGTTCAGCAAGTGGCGCTGAAACTGAAACTGATGGCCGTGACATAAATCTAAAGTCCTGTTAAATTATCTAGGGGACGTCTGTGTTTATATATTGATGAACTTAAGGATATCATTAAAGAAATCTTCCCAGTGATGAAAAGTACACTGAAGTACTATACTTAAGCACAATTTGAGGTACTTGTATTTCCAGTTTAAGCTACCTTACACTTCTCCTCCACTACAATCTGTATGTTACAAAAGCTTATAAAAGAATATTGTTAAAGATGAACACAATGGTCCACAACCTTTTGGGCTTGTGACCTCTTACAGCATGTATTTGGGGCTCCTTGTCACATTTCAGACATCTAACAAATGTTAGCATTTGGATTTTGGAGGTTTGACCCCTGGGAACCTTTGGACCATAGGCGTCGCTAGACACATTTTACTGGGGCACGTGCCCCAGCATCTATGTGCAGTGATCCAGGAAAATTGTCAAGGAACCCTTGCCGTTGTTTTTGGACGTGTAGGACTACGTGGTCAAGTTAGCAACAATTGGCTACATGAGCAACGTCCGGTCAAGTTAGCAATAATATATATATATATATCCAACGTCCGGTTACACTTTCAAAATAAAACTACTGGTTAAAGTGAAACGGCAGATTGTTAAGGATATGACACGTCGCAAAACACGAGTCAGTGCTGAATGAAAGTGTTTACCACGTTGTGAGGACAAAGAAGGACTATCCTTCTGTGCGCAAGAAGAGAAAATAACTCAATGAGAGTGACTTTTGGGAACAGCAGTCAGGTAAACTTGTGTTCTCTTCTCTGAAAGTCCGATGTGAGCAGTGTGTTTTTGTTTGGTTGCTTGCCAGACTGTGACTGAACAACTATTTATTATGTTTGATAAACGGCAACGTGCAACGATGTTTATAAACTACAGCATGAACCACATTGCGCGTAAACATGCGTTTATACGCGCGTGCACAAAATTAAACTTGCGCATTTCACTTGCGCATTTCAGGAGAAGGGTCCGGCTGAGCGGTGCTACATTCCGCAGTCGGACCACACGGTGTGATGGCACACATAATTTGAAAACAAGACAGTGATTATCTGTCTCTCAGTGAAGGTTTAGTTACAACTCTGGACTAATACAAGATATGGATGTACATCTTTCAGTAAATAATAAACATCACACATCTAGTCAAGTTATATAAGTAGTATTTTACCTTTCAAAATGTATCAAAAGAAACCTCTGGGAGCCAGTTTGAATGGGTCTTATGCAGCTGATAACATTAATATCTAGCAAATATTATTTTCTATAATTTACAGGTGCTATGATTAAATTTGTCAGTAGAGTAGATGCTGGATCATAATAATAATAATAATAAGCCAATACTAGCACCGCTGATCCAAATACAGTACCAGCACAGACCCAGTCCAGACATTTTTTGAAAAGGTCACACAGACCCTAGTGAGATACAGGCAGCCTCAGCCAGTAATAGTACAGCCACTGGTCTACAGGCAGCATCAGATACAAGCAGTATAGACCCTAATGAAGGATTGAGTTAGTTAGAGGTCCATTCAAATCAGCAGATTTTTCTAGAAGAGGTTTCCATTCAGACTTATTACAGAGACAGACTGTTTTAATGGAGAGGTGGTAGTGAGCACTGCAGTGTCAGGTGTGACGAGCAATGGCAAATTGTTTACATGGCTCACAAGTCAGGTAGGAGGGCCATGGCAGAATTCATCTTAGGTGGTGACATAGGTGTGGGTGTGCATGCTCTGGTCAAAGCCCTTCCTTTAACATGACAGAGCCAATATTAATGGGCTAAGCAAGGGATGCTGGTGAGGCACATAGTGACACATTTCATACACTTGAATCAAAAATAACTAAAATCATAAATCAAAATTTTAGATAAGGGATGAGAGGGCCTGTGCCCCAGCAGATCTTTATGTCTAGCAACACCCCTGCTCTGGACTAAACCATCTTTAGTAACTGTAAAGTAGTTAAACCCAGCTCCACCTTAACCAGCTACAATAGTAAATAACTGCTTACACATTTTTGCATCAGGATTAACAATCTTAAAAATCCCTATACTTAATACACTATGCTCATAATTCTTCTGTACTCTTGAGGTTTAAATGCAGGTATTTTACTTGTAAGGAAGTATTTTACATTATTGTTTAGGTCTGTTCCTTCAACCATCAACCCCTCCACCCTCCCTCTGCCTCCCCAGGTGACTATGCGGGTGTCAAACATGCCCTTCGCGAGGCGGAGGTCTACTACAACATGGACGTGAACTGCCTGGACCCGCTGGGCCGCAGCGCGCTCCTCATCGCCATTGAGAACGAGAACCTGGAGATCATGGAGCTCCTGCTTGACCACGGCATCCACACCGGCGACGCCCTGCTCTACGCCATCAGGAAGGAGGTGGTGGGCGCCGTGGAGCTGCTGCTGTCGCACAGGAGACCCAGCGGCGAGAAACAGGTGTGTGTGTGTCTTTGAACAAAAGAGAGGGAGACGGCCTCCGTGCATGCATGTTGATCTGTTGCATCCAGACACATTCATGTGTTTGCATTTACCCATCTGTAAATGTGTTTGTTTTTCCATTTGTATGTACTGTGTGTGTGTGTGTGTGTGTGTGTGTGTGTGTGTGTGTGTGTGTGATAATGAGTAGTGCATCCATTCATTGTAATGCTTCATGCCACGTTTTGCTGAGAGGATGGAAATTAAACAGCTCGTTTTATAGACACACTGTGAAATAGGATTTAGAGACAGACAGTATATTTGTTTATGCCATATATCTGTGTGTGTGTGTGTGTGTGTGTGGGTGTGTGTGAGAGAGAGAGTAAAAGAACATGTTGCACAGTTCAGTTAACATGTAGGTGTTAAGGGGGATCGAAGAGGAGAGATTCAGAGAGAGGAAGTGAAAGAGAGCGAGGGAGCACATGATGATGAGGGCGTGGGGGGTTGAAGAGTGAGTGAGAGACATTGGAGAAGAAAAAAGATCAGAGGAGAGAGAGAGAGAGAAAGGAAAAGCAGAGAACAAGGAGATACATTTAACAAAAGAGAAAAACACAAGAGAGGAGAAACAGAGTTCTTCTTCGTGTACATTAATTCCTGGACCGTCTGAGGCTGTGAGGTTCCACGTCTCCATGGCAACCAACCCTTGGCCGAAGCAGAGGATTGTGGGAAGGTTTTGGTTGCATCTCAGTTGGACGAGGATAAATCTGTTCTCGCTGTGTGTCTCTGTGTCTCTTTTTTCTTTTTCTGCACATCCTCCTGTTTCTCTTCTCTATTTGATTCTTTCCACTAATTACTTTTCTTTTGATCCCCTTCAGTTATTTTACACAATGACATACGGTGATCTCAGACCTGAACAGCCTCTTGTAGGTTTAGAAAATTCTGCTCACCCAAAGTCTAATATAAATAAGTAACATTTTACACATCTAAACATTTAACTAACAAACCGTTAGTCACCAATTAGCATCACATCCCCTGGTATGAGAGCGTTAATGGATGTTGAACTATTTAATGGTCCTTAATAGATTTTTATGCGCGAGTTAAAATTCCATTACTATCATTTAGTAAAGCTTAAAAGTATGCAGATTATTATGTGTTGAATAATGATTACTATACCATTCATTATAAAATGTATGTAAAGTGGTGAGTGTAAATGTTTTCCATAAACATCCTGGTGTTAATAAGCTGCTTAAAACAACACATAATAAATGTGCATGAAGACAGGAAGCGGTGAAAGTGAACTAAAAACTGTCAAAACAGTGTTAGAAAACACATTTCACATTATCAACCAGAAAGTCACACCAGTGTGACTGAACAACTACAGCCAGTGTACATCCATAGATGAGTTCACACTGGTGCACTTTGACAGTCCATTCAACCTCTGCACGGATCATCAGTGGGTGAAGATGAAGGCTTTATGCCGTAATAACACTCCACCATGCAGAGGGCATACAAAATTTACATTTAACCTCAGAGAAAAAGATTCCAGCTTTAAAACAGTGCAGCACAACAGTATAAAACAAATATACAGGCAAATCATATCAGTGAACATTTATTTGCATTAAAAGAGAAGCGGCAGCAAACACCCTAGCAAATTTCACTTTTACCCACCACAGTCTTTCCATTTTACCGATCCGGATACAAACACTTGCTTGTGGAAAACAGAAAAGTGTTTGTTGTTGATTCGGAGACTGAAGCATCTGAACAGGTAAATCTAACAGCAACATTCGTGAACAGAATTTTATACTCTAAGTTAAAGAAGCTGTGTGTGTGTGTGTGTGTGTGTGTGTGTGTGTGTGTGTGTGGTTTGAATGTGATAACTATATTAAGAACTGGATGTGTGTATTCCGTGTGTGTTTTCTAAACTGCTCTTTCCCAGCTGACAGGTAGAGTCGATGCCTTTTATCTTCTCCTGGCGAGCAAAACTGTTGACCTCCCTGCCATCCCTCTCCATCTGACTCAGTCTGACTCCCCCTCTCTCTTTTTAATACCTCTCTCTCTCTCCTCTCCTACTCACTGATTAACTACGACCAAAGTTTTCTATATCACCAGCTCACCAGGAGGAATGAGGTAGCAACGCCAGGAAGGAAGGAAAGAAGGGAGGGAGGAAAACGTGGAAAGGTGGATGAAATCTGAAGGTCTTTGGCCTGAATTTACAAAAAGAAGTCGCACGAATGAGGGAAGGAGATAACACGGGGAGAGAGATGGTGACACTGAAGCAAAGCCACATTTTATAAAAAAAAAAAAAAAAAAAGGAGTGCAGGGCATAGAGTGAGGAAATCCAGACAGAGAGAAAGGGAAGGAATAATAAATGAGGGACATCAGTGATGGAGAGAGGAAGTGAGAGAAATTGTTACAGAGAGAGAGAGAGAGAGATACAGATGAGGAAAGGTTTTTCAGGCTCCCTCTCACTCTTCCCTTTGATGTGTGAAGTGTGTGGGGGAAAAAAAGATTAAGTGTACATGTGTGTGTTTGTGTGTTGCTGGAGTCGAAGATAATTTTTGGTTGTTTTGATCTGTGTGTGTGTGTGAGAGAGAGAGAGAGATTATGCAATCAGTGCATCTGCAGATGTGTGGATGCAAACATATATGTTTACGTAAAGTTCCCCGTATAAATTACTATTTTTCTAACCAACTACATCAATCAATATCACAAAAACCTTCTGTATTGATTTATTTGATTTGATTTCAAGTGACTCTGGTTGATCTGCAGTTATAGCAAATCAGCAGTTCCCTTGTGGGTGTGAGGGACCAAGCAACTGAATACTGGGCCCATAGAGGAGCTCATCTTAACCAAACTCAGGCTGCAATAACTGAACTGACTACTACAAACTGTAAACTAAAAATTCCTTGGTGTGGCAGGCATTTGGGGCAGACTAATTGGCCACTTCCGGCAGCAGCTCCCTCAACACTGGTAACTCAAGAAATAGAAATTAGAACTTAAGGCAAACTAAAGTGTGAATGTTCAGAAGTTAACTATATGAGCACACTACAAATAGGAACTGCCAAGAATAATAAATAAACTATGAGCTATGTATGGTCAATTATCTGCTCGCTGACACAGGGCAGTGGTGTGGCAGCAGGTGCAACCATCACAGTAAGTTTTTTCCTGCAAAAGATGCAGTGTAATAAAGCAAACGAGGCCCACTGTGGTACACAATTTGAGTGCTGGTTTAAGAATGCCCAGCGGCGGCTGTGGTCGCAGAATTGGTGGTTTTGATCCCAAGCTCAGCTCTGTCCACATTCAACTGTCTGTCCTTGAGCAAGACACTGCGTTCCATGTTATTCCGGGTGGTTAGGCGAGTGCCTTTCGTGGTAGCTCTCTACCATCATCGGGTGAATGAGTAATTCAGAGGCGAGTTATAAAGTGCTTTGGATAAAAGTGCCATATAAATGCACTCAGATTCTGATACCATTGAGAAACTGGGCAAAACATGACAAACACAAGCATTTTGCATCGATGTCTGTGAAGATTCATCCAGGTCTTAGTTATCCAAAGAAGGTTAAAGTCAAGGGCAACTGGACTTGGTTGAAGATACTAGAAGAAGAGAGAACTGAAGAAGTCCTTTGGATGAGGGACGAAACGTCTTCTAGTATCTTCAACCAAGTCCAGTTGCCCTTGACTTTAACCTTCATAGCATTTTGCATCTAAACTTCCAACTAAGGAAAGATCACAAATAAGAATTAAATCCATACATCTCTAGGTGTAGCCAGCAGCTGGTTAGCTTAGCTTAGCATAAAGATTGGAAACATATGGAGACAGCTAGCCTCGCTATGTCCGTCTACATGCAATGCTAAAGCTCATTAATTACATTATATCTCGTTAAATCTCTTACTAAATCTTACTAAAGTGTAAAAAATACAATTTGCTGTTTTTAGGGGGTGGTTTGTGGGGCTGTTTCTTGGCTGCAAGCATTTGCCAGGCATCCAGCAGAGACTCCAGGAAGTTACTATTTATCTCCACCAAAAAACAATATGTGTATTTCTCAAATTATTGAACTACTATTTTATGGTCTTTTCCAGTTGACCACATTTTGGGTGAGGTTTATTTATTATCCTTTGATCAGTTTGAACCCGGCCCTCTGGTCCATGTTGATTGTGTCTCTTAAAAACAAAAAAAACATTTGTTCAGGAACTTTGAAGGTAAACGATTTCTGTTCCAGAAGACCTCTGATATAAAGTACAGTACATAACTAAATAAATATTGCAGTGTTATTTTTCTAATCAGGGTCAGTCCTCACCAACAGCAAAAAGCCAATGAATGTTTTGATGCATAAAAAATCATTGAAATCAAAATTTCAGATCAAAAAACATCAAAAATGCATATTTTCCTGTGTGTTTTACTAAGTACATTTATATTTACCTGTGTGTTCTCTCCCTGTCTCTTTAATCTGTGTGTGATGCCCAGCCCGTGGCAGCTGTTCTCACACTCCTTATCACGCCAAGGGGAGAAAAGAGGGGGAGAGAGATCGGATGAGGAAAAAAGGTTTTGGCAGCAGGGAGGAGGGAGAGAGGAGCTGAAAAGACCAAAATGGAGGAGAGAGATGAGAGGAGAGGAAGCAGGTCGATAAACAAAGACAGCAGGAGGTCAGAAGAGGAGAAAGATTGAAGAGAGGATGAAGAAGAGAGGGTGTAGAGAAAGGAGAGAAGATGGTAGACAGGGTGGTGGGAAAATTAAAAAAAAATATATAATGTGTTAAAAAATTTTTTTCTTCTTTGCTTAGAGGGAGGGGTCCTAAACCCCAGGTTAGGAAACAGTGATATGAGGAATGAAGCTGCAGGCGCACACTTCAGTCCGCGCTGATGAAGATGCTAACATAATGTTTTCACTGTTAAATTAATACTTTCACAGTTTGGGAAGAAGGCAGGATAGGTGGAAAAGAAGAGGAGAGGATGAGGAGTGAAAGACAGACCGAGGAGGCAGACAGAGTGAAGATGAGAAGGACGAAGAGAAGCACTCTGCTTCGTTCTCACTCTGAGAGATGAAAGAGAGTCCACATGTGTTCACTCCACTCCTCCCTCCTCTTCCTCAAGTCTGCTCCTCTCACTCCTTCTGATGTTTTGGATTGCGTATGTGCGTGTGTGTGCGTGTGTGTGTGTGCATGTGTGTGTGTTCACACTTTTAAGTCTCCCTATTTTGCATTGAAAAGCAGTATAAAACACTTAAATAGTTTATGACACACTATAATGTTGTTCAATTTAGTTGTACTGTGTTATTATTGTGTACTTTTTCCACATACTGTGTACTTATCGTGCATTTTATTACGTGTTGTGTTTTTAGCTCAGTTCCTCTTCACGTGGCTCGGACAGTCATTTAATCTTTTTTGTTTTCATTCTTGTCTGTAAAGAACAAATACAAATAAAGTTTACATACATATTTACGTAGTTTTATGCACATATAATTATTTGTTAAGGTATTTGTCAACAACTATAACTCCCGTGCGTGAAGGCTTGTGTATAATATGCTATATAGAAAAACATTTGTAATTTAAAATCTCTTTATAGGAGATCAATCATCAATTCATTAATAAACACTTTAAAATGTCTACTTACAACAACATTATTATGTCAACCTTATACTTAGTGCTTATGTGCTACATAGAAGGGGTTTAAAGTTTTTTGTTTCATTTACTGCAATCTTATTTACATGGGGACAGAGAAAAGTAGTAGATTTAACTCAATAGCAATTATTGAGGTTGTAGGTTTTTTTTTTTTTTTTCAAACTTTCATGTTGCTTTGACTATCCCTTGTATTTTGTTTTGAATTTATCCACCAATAACTGACAACTGAGACAGAGTTTTACCTCCTCTTCCAAGAGTGTCTTCGAGAATCCTTAACTTATGGCTGGCAGTCTTGTAATCGCTGTGAAGTAACCAGCTGAGACCCCAGGAAATGAGGGCAACTGCCCAAAAAAGTCTGGCATATAACCCCCATAAAAACCACAAATTGTCCTTCTTACACTTCAGGTTTTTATACAGATTAAACAAATGAAATATAATGTGTTCAAAAGTGAGCTTCAGGGATGCTAATAGGTGGATTTTGTTATCTTTTGACAGAGCCAGGCTAGCTGTTTCCCTGTTTGTGCTAAGCTAAATGTTTTCAGCTTTAAAGTGTGTACTTGCAGCTTTAAACCTCACATCCCTGGTTCCCAACCTGCGGTTTAAACCCCACTAAAATATATGAGATGATTAACAGGCTAGCAAATAATAAAAAAAAAATATCACACACTAAATAATGTGTATTTTGTGTTAATTTTCTGTATTTTTTATTCTTTGTGAAATACTTTTGTTTTGCCTCTTAAAACCTCTAAAACATTGAAATGAAGGAAATGTTTGCATCCCGTAGACCAATACAGTTAAAAACACTGGGATTCAAAGTGTGTGTACACACTTTGTAGTAAAAGAAAAATTGATCATAATATATCCTTTATTCTGTCTTTCTCACACATCTACTTGTAATGACCGACCACCTGGTCTTCACTTGGTAATAAAACGCTCTTTCACTCTCTTGTTTCTCTCAAACTACAGCAGGTGTTCAGAGTCACGTCAATGAGGGATATAATGAGTTTTTGGCGAGGATGTGCCGTTAAATATGTACCTCTGCAGTGTTCTTTTTTTGTGGAATGCATTACACTAATTTAATTTGTTTTAATCTGATTCAAGTGAGTTTAATTTGATTCATTATTTGATTAATTTGTCCTTTCCTTTGAGTTGTTCCCCTTACGTAACACTGCTGAATCAAGGCTTTTTAATTGGGCATTGACAGTCTAAGAAGAAGCTCAAAAATCATTTTATTTTTATATTTCAGTTATCATCCACCCTTTAAATGAAGGTGGTGCCTTTTTTCCATTTTATAAAAGAGTGTTTGTTCTTTGTTCTTCTTCAGGTACCGTCGCTGATGATGGACAGTCAGTTTTCAGAGTTCACCCCAGACATAACTCCCATCATGCTCGCTGCTCACACCAACAACTATGAGATCATCAAGCTCCTCGTCCAGCGGAAGGTGACACTATACACACAAGTTTCTGTCAGCAACTGGAATTTAATTAACTTAGATGTTAGCTGATAATAATTTATCTTTTTATTATGTTGTTGTTCTGTTTAGGTCACCATTCCCAGACCACACCAGATACGATGTGACTGTGTTGAGTGTGTATCCAGTTCAGAAGTAAGTAATTATTTCTCTACAAATTCATTTTTGCAATGCAATATTTGAATATACAGTTATTACTCCCATTGAACCGTTTATTTTAAGCATATTTTCTTAAATAATTGCATGTCTTTAACGTCCCCTCTTCCGTATTTTCCTCTTCTACTCAATTAAATTATTCGTTAGTGTAAAATATTTTTGTAACTCACAACGCACGTTTTCTTCTTTATATATAGTCCTGATTTATGTCGAGCTGCCATAACATCTCACACAATTACATGTCATGTTCATAAAGATTCATTCATGTCCATGACAGGTGCCATGTCTGTCTTATGCACCCGTTCTAATAAATAAAACAGCTACACCTTTACCAAAGAATTACTGAAGGACCTCTACTCTAATTGAGTATTTTTACATTGTGGTATTTGTACTTTACTTAAGTAAATAATCTGATTACAACACTGCCATTTTTCTCTTAAGCTTGCAGTTCAGGTGACTAAACCATCATGTTAATTGAAATATTAAAACACCCATCAGGATTTTGGATACTATTTCTAAGACTGGCTGACTCACAGCTCTTGGACCTCCTAAGGAGATGAGACATATCAGGGTATGACGTGGTATGGGTGGGTTTTAACCTTTGAAAGTGATGAATTGATCTTTCCCTCTTGTTTATGCCTCCTTCTGTAGGTAGACAGTCTTCGGCATTCACGGTCTCGACTCAACATCTACAAGGCTCTGGCCTCGCCCTCCCTCATTGCGCTATCCAGTGAAGATCCCATCCTCACTGCCTTCAGACTGGGCTGGGAACTCAAAGAGCTCAGCAAGGTAAGGATATTGATGCTTTTTAGTTGTGTGTTTACTGGCAAACGACTTTTTGTTACAGGTACAGGGTTCCTCTTGCAGAATGAATTGACCCATTGCTAAGCAACTCCCCGAATACACAGCTGGCCAATCACAGTGCAGTATAGGATGAGGTCCGTCACTTTCATGGATGTGCTCCATTTTGGCTGTATTTTTCTAAGATAAGGTCAAACGCTGTTCCTGGGGCACTTATAATACTGACAGTTGCTACCAAGAGAGGCTGATAGGAGAAGTACAATTTATTCTCTTTCCAAATCCAGAAAAATGTTGACCGTGGATCATTGCTAATGTAATGTTAGTTAACGCCAGCTAACTTCCTACTGAATGTAACAACAGAAAGCCTTAATGTTCGGCTTTTTAATGATTGTAATATTGAAGAGAGGCCTACCCAGCTTTACAGGAACAGTGTTGATCGTTTATTGTTGTCTTTTGTCTCAATCGTCGGGGGATGCTGTGGTTCACTTGTGCTGTGTGATCGGTGGGCTTTAGCTTCTATCTGTCATTTTTTTCATGTCTGTTTGAGTCAGTCTGACAGCCTGAATACAACCTTCAAATCTATAATGCAACTGCAAAACTGTCTGCTTCTTTCTGAGATCGATTTTTACAACACATTTTACAATATTTCTCCAGGGAGTGCAGTAATAGACAGTGGCAGCACCTACAGTTTGTTGGACTGGGCTTAGCAAGGGGTCAGTTGTTGGCGCCAGTTCTTCTTTGTGGAGAACAGGTTCAGTCTGCTTTACAGTGACTTGTCAGTGAGGTTTTAGAACCAGGATTGGCATCAGGATTTTTGCCAGGTTTTATTTCCACAATGTACAGCTTACTGTCAAATTAAATGACACAACAACTAAAACTGTCATAATAAGGAGCTGGTACACCAGAGCAGTTTCAGTCCTCATTGGCATCGATTCTCCAAGAACCTAAGTAAACTCTACTGGAGTGATGCCACATCCTAAACTTGATGGGCTGTTAAAACCTCTGTGGAAGCAGCAGCACCAAATATTATTTATATTATACTTATATTATAAGTGACTGTACCTCGATTTTATAGTGAACTTTTTCTTTTTCTTTAAGTTCTAGCAGTGTAATCACACAAAGCCTCACAGTTCATATCATCATCATCTCTGCAGTGATTCTTCTCTCAGGCTATGAATAGACAGTAGCAGACAATATGAACCATCAAAGTTATGGATAGTTATAGTCCTGTCAGAAGTACTTCCAAAAGGTGTCCTGCCACTCTCATTGTCTGTACTATCTTCTTCTCCTCAGGTGGAGAATGAGTTTCGTCAGGAGTACGAGGAGCTATCGCAGCAGTGCAAACGGTTCGCCAAAGACCTTCTGGACCAGGCCAGGAGTTCAAGAGAGCTGGAAACCATCCTGAACCACAGAGACAACGACCAGAGCGAGGAACTGGACCCCAGACAGTGCCATGACCTGGCCAAGCTCAAACTGGCCATCAAATACCACCAAAAAGAGGTAGGGACTCAACCTGAAGAGTGACCTCTATTCATGGAATCCCTGGGGAGGAGTGCAATGTTGATACGATTGTTTTCTGATTTGTTTTATAAACCTTTGGCTTTTTCAAAGTCTCTCTCTTTGGTGAGGCCCAAAACACCAGTTTTACTGACAACAGCGATGTATTTGACTGAAAATACTGCTGAAAACTGAGAATATAGTAGTCTCTGTGAGTGTGCTTGTTTATGTAGATTATAATATTTATATGTGTATGTGCACCTTGCCTGGTGCTGAGGTTTGTTCTCAAATCCCAGCAGAAATCGATATATTCATTGCTGTTATTCATGGCCACACAGAGTGAAATATCGCAGCCTCTTTTGGACGGCTTTCCATATTGACATTTATAGCATTCAGGTTGAATACTTTACTGCTGCCTTGACTTTGCATGTTAATGTTCAACAACCATGTGTTCATATTCTAATAACACCAATATGTGTTAAACCCAGCTCTCATCTCCTCACCTGAAACTAAACAAACGTTCACATTTCGCCTCATGTGAGAACGCCAACAACGGTCATTCAGGCTTGGCCTCCGGTGTCTCCAGCGACCATAACGACGAGCACCAATGAACCAAGCAGTATTGATCATCTTGACAATGAGGTTAAATGGCTGGGTTTCCCTACCAGTCAGCTAGAACTGAAGAAGTCTCTCGGATGAGAGATGAAACATCTTCGAGTGTCTTTACCCAAGTTCAGCTGCCCTTGATTTTAACCTTCCTTGGATAATAACACCAATACATACTAATGAGCAAACATGCTAAACACTATACTGATAATCCCAGTTTATGTTGGCATTTACTGTAGGTGTGTACATACAGTACGTGAGCCCGTATTTAGAAGTATTTATATGTGTCTGTGTGTATGTGTCTATGTTCATATATAGAAACATGAGTGTTGAAAGCAGAGAGAGGGATAGAGAGCAGAAAAAAAGGAAGGATGAATGGGGGC
>NW_024041150.1:32303474-32336492 GCF_014851395.1 Micropterus salmoides
AAACTGTCTGCTTCTTTCTGAGATCGATTTTACAACACATTTTACAATATTTCTCCAGGGAGTGCAGAATAGACAGTGGCAGCACCTACAGTTTGTTGGACTGGCTTAGCAAGGGGTCAGTTGTTGGCGCCAGTTCTTCTTTGTGGAGAACAGGTTCAGTCTGCTTTACAGTGACTTGTCAGTGAGGTTTTAGAACCAGGATTGGCATCAGGATTTTTGCCAGGTTTTATTTCCACAATGTACAGCTTACTGTCAAATTAAATGACACAACAACTAAAACTGTCATAATAAGGAGCTGGTACACCAGAGCAGTTTCAGTCCTCATTGGCATCGATTCTCCAAGACCTAAGTAAACTCTACTGGAGTGATGCCACATCCTAAACTTGATGGGCTGTTAAAACCTCTGTGGAAGCAGCAGCACCAAATATTATTTATTAACTTATTATAAGTGACTGTACCTCGATTTTATAGTGAACTTTTCTTTTTCTTTAAGTTCTAGCAGTGTAATCACACAAAGCCTCACAGTTCATTCATCATCATCTCAGTGATGATTCTCTCTGGCTATGAATAGACAGTAGCAGACAATATGAACCATCAAAGTTATGGATAGTTATAGTCCTGTCAGAAGTACTTCCAAAAGGTGTCCTGCCACTCTCATTGTCTGTACTATCTCTTCTCCTCAGGTGGAGAATGAGTTTCGTCAGGAGTACGAGGAGCTATCGCAGCAGTGCAAACGGTTCGCCAAAGACCTTCTGGACCAGGCCAGGAGTTCAAGAGAGCTGGAAACCATCCTGAACCACAGAGACAACGACCAGAGCGAGGAACTGGACCCCAGACAGTGCCATGACCTGGCCAAGCTCAAACTGGCCATCAAATACCACCAAAAAGAGGTAGGGACTCAACCTGAAGAGTGACCTCTATTCATGGAATCCCTGGGGAGGAGTGCAATGTTGATACGATTGTTTTTCTGATTTGTTTTATAAACCTTTGGCTTTTTCAAAGTCTCTCTCTTTGGTGAGGCCCAAAACACCAGTTTTACTGACAACAGCGATGTATTTGACTGAAAATACTGCTGAAAACTGAGAATATAGTAGTCTCTGTGAGTGTGCTTGTTTATGTAGATTATAATATTTATATGTGTATGTGCACCTTGCCTGGTGCTGAGGTTTGTTCTCAAATCCCAGCAGAAATCGATATATTCATTGCTGTTATTCATGGCCACACAGAGTGAAATATCGCAGCCTCTTTTGGACGGCTTTCCATATTGACATTTATAGCATTCAGGTTGAATACTTTACTGCTGCCTTGACTTTGCATGTTAATGTTCAACAACCATGTGTTCATATTCTAATAACACCAATATGTGTTAAACCCAGCTCTCATTTCCTCACCTGAAACTAAACAAACGTTCACATTTCGCCTCATGTGAGAACGCCAACAACGGTCATTCAGGCTTGGCCTCCGGTGTCTCCAGCGACCATAACGACGAGCACCAATGAACCAAGCAGTATTGATCATCTTGACAATGAGGTTAAATGGCTGGGTTTCCCTACCAGTCAGCTAGAACTGAAGAAGTCTCTCGGATGAGAGATGAAACATCTTCGAGTGTCTTTAACCAAGTTCAGCTGCCCTTGATTTTAACCTTCCTTGGATAATAACACCAATACATACTAATGAGCAAACATGCTAAACACTATACTGATAATCCCAGTTTATGTTGGCATTTACTGTAGGTGTGTACATACAGTACGTGAGCCCGTATTTAGAAGTATTTATATGTGTCTGTGTGTATGTGTCTATGTTCATATATAGAAACAGAATGAGTGTTGAAAGCAGAGAGAGGGATAGAGAGCAGAAAAAAAGGAAGGATGAATGGGGGCAGGGAGGGAAAGGATAGGACTGATTGAGATAATGACTGAGCCAATACAAAGTGAATAACCCCAGAAGAGATATTTAATGGGACAGAAAGAGAGAAGAGTAGAGAATTAGAGGGATCAAGCAAGCGCATGAGTGAGAAAGAGATGGAGATTTGATGGGATAGAGTTAGAGAAAGAAACAGAGTTAGAAAACCCCAAGGCAATCACCGTCTCTCTCCGTCCATCCGCCTGTCAGATCCCTGCTGTTTCCAGCTCTCTACGACATGAGGAATACTGCCAGACGGATGTGAAAGGACAGAGCGAGGGAAGGAGGGATAACAGCAGCCACGAGATGATACGTTGATGGACTGAGGGAGACAGGGAGAGATAAGAGCAGGAAGTGAAGGTCTTTCTCTCTCTTGGGGAGAAGAGGTGACACAGGTAAAGATCTGACAAAGGAAGGAAGATAGGAGTGCTCTGCAGACTGGTGACATGCTTTCTCTCCCCAGGTAGAGAAGATCACAGGGATACAGATTTAAGGAGATCATACCAAATCAGATTGTTTTGTTTTCACTTGATGCCAGAGCTTTTTTACAGTTATGTATTTCTTTTTGCAAGCAAAAATGACAAAAGAAGACACAAGACACACAAAGATGCACACATAAGGCTACACTGCAGGTAAAGTTTACATACAGAGGATGCCTCTGACTAGGTTTGTTACCAGCTTTTTTTCCTCTCTACTAGCACCGGCTCAAATCTGGTATTGATACCAGAATAAAAAACGTTTTTCCCTAAAATGATTTACTATATTTAAGAAAAGAAGCCAACTTCTCAAATGTTAATTGTTTTCTAAATTAAAGCAGCCGTATAATTTATGCTAACATGTTGACATCTAAATGCTAATAAGCTGACATACTAAGCATTACATATAAATTGTTGTAAGCTGGGATTGGCTCCAGCCCCCCGTGACACTGTACTCAGGATAAGCAGTTGACGATGGATTGTTGTGTTATAAGGTCTTATAATTAGTTCATATGGTGTTATATCCACCTGTAATATATTATACAGGGATAGATATTTTATCACTTTACTTAAAGCAAACAAAAACATGCTATATAACTTTAAACATTACTATAAGCTATTATTCCATTTTATATCACTAATTGTAAATGGTGACTAAAGTGTATTTATAACGAGGCAGAGTCGGTGGTTATAATGTGTTATGGAACATGGTCAGAGATTCTTGCCGCACATTGATATAAACTGGTATTACTATAGTTATAAAACATTAAATCAAAAGGTTATAATACGTTATGAACTTTGCTATAGCGCCTAATGCATGTTTGTAAGTGATTATAACAACTGTTATAATGTCTTATGGACGCATTATATCGTGTTATAAATATATGCATAAGTCATTATAGCGATGGCGAAGTGTTACCATACTTTGTACTTGACACTTTTTGCTACTTCAAAAAAAAAGTGTGAGGTTCAAACAGACTACCGAGTTGGTGTGTATACTGACTTTCAGAGGATGTAGGGACAGATAGAAGCATCACTAAACACATTGAACGGGAGGAGTAAATTACCTTTTCACCTTCAACAGCATGGTGATGCAGCAAAACATTAGCACTGATGGAGGGATGGATGAAAGGGAAGATAGGGCAAAGTGAAGTGCTGTTCCAGGCTAAAGGATTCAGGAAGCTGGAGGGATGGATGGACAGAAAAGAGAAGTGTTATTTACTCAGGCAGGAGTGGTGACGTAGGTGAAGATTTAGGAGGATGTTTATGTCACGGCTGTGGACAAAGGTGAAGGAAGGACAGAAAGTGAAGATGGAGCAGTGAAGAACATTGAGGTGAATGGGATGTGTGAAAGAGATGACGAGAAGGATGAGAACTGCTTTCTTGCCCTTGTAGTAGTGACAGAGGTGATTATTTAATACATAGCCTTTGTAAAGAGGCAGTGGTAGAGGGAGAGATGACAGAAGAAATTAGCATATAAATTGCAAACTTTTCTTTTAAAGCTTTAAATAGATAATTCAAGTTGCATCAACTCCTTATTGACCAGAACATTTTCCATTACTGCTCAAATTCGGTGAGCAGTGAGCAATCGTGAAACAATTTCCTCGATGGCTTAAATACATTTTAATTATCTCTGTGTGTACTTTACATAGATATTCGCAGTGCGCTGTAGGTTTAAATATGTTTTAACATCTTTTCAAACAAAGACAATTAATGCAATTAAAGATTGGGCCAGCTGTAGTGCAGTGGTGGAATGTAACTAAGTATATTAGTAGTAGAGTAGTGTATACACTCACCTAAAGGATTATTAGGAACACCATACTAATACTGTGTTTGACCCCCTTTCGCCTTCAGAACTGCCTTAATTCTACGTGGCATTGATTCAACAAGGTGCTGAAAGCATTCTTTAGAAATGTTGGCCCATATTGATAGGATAGCATCTTGCAGTTGATGGAGATTTGTGGGATGCACATCCAGGGCACGAAGCTCCCGTTCCACCACATCCCAAAGATGCTCTATTGGGTTGAGATCTGGTGACTGTGGGGGCCATTTTAGTACAGTGAACTCATTGTCATGTTCAAGAAACCAATTTGAAATGATTCGAGCTTTGTGACATGGTGCATTATCCTGCTGGAAGTAGCCATCAGAGGATGGGTACATGGTGGCCATAAAGGGATGGACATGGTCAGAAACAATGCTAAGGTAGGCCGTGGCATTTAAACGATGCCCAATTGGCACTAAGGGGCCCAAAGTGTGCCAAGAAAACATCCCCCACACCATTACACCACCACCACCAGCCTGCACAGTGGTAACAAGGCATGATGGATCCATGTTCTCATTCTGTTTACGCCAAATTCTGACTCTACCATCTGAATGTCTCAACAGAAATCGAGACTCATCAGACCAGGCAACATTTTTCCAGTCTTCAACTGTCCAATTTTGGTGACCTCTTTTGTAGCCTCTTTTTCCTATTTGTAGTGGAGATGAGTGGTACCCGGTGGGGTCTTCTGCTGTTGTAGCCCATCCGCCTCCAGGTTGTGCGTGTTGTGGCTTCACAAATGTTTTGCTTCATACCTCGGTTGTAACGAGTGGTTATTTCAGTCAAAGTTGCTCTTCTATCAGCTTGAATGAGTCGGCCCATTCTCCTCTGACCTCTAGCTTCAACAAGGCATTTTCGCCCACAGGACTGCCGCATACTGGATGTTTTTCCCTTTTCACACCATTCTTTGTAAACCCTAGAAATGGTTGTGCGTGAAAATCCCAGTAACTGAGCAGATCAGACTCAGACCGGCCCGTCTGGCACCAACAACCATGCCACGCTCAAAATTGCTTAAATCACCTTTCTTTCCCATTCTGACATTCAGTTTGGAGTTCAGGAGATTGTCTTGACCAGGACCACACCCCTAAATGCATTGAAGCAACTGCCATGTGATTGGTTGATTAGGTAATTGCATTAATGAGAAATTGAACAGGTGTTCCTAATAATCCTTTAGGTGAGTGTACACACTAGAAGGACATGTCAAAAATACTCATCAGTTATGCCTCAGAGAATCACAACACAGTAACTATACTTGTTGTTTCCAATTTTATTTATTAGTTTATTTAAAACAGGGACTGTGTACAATAAATGTATTGCACCAGAAATAGCACATTGCTAATTTCCAGAATATATACAATAAATACATATGTAGGACTGAACAGTACGTATACATTCAGAGTGGCATAATCAGACCTTAAAGACAACATGACTGTCTTTCAACCATTTTGAACATTCTTTTTAAACTGATTAAAACTTACTCTAATATTTTTAGAGTATTTAACAGTTTTGTTATTTAAGATATTTGTAACAACCTTTCTAACTTTGTGGCAGCAGTTTAGGGAACCACACCCCTAAATGCATTGAAGCAACTGCCATGTGATTGGTTGATTAGATAATTGCATTAATATCCTCCTGTTTGGACACTTGCAGACACAGACCATCGGGAATTTTACCATGGTTTATCATTTAAACCCGTAACCGTTTCATCTCTATTCTTGACATTTTCTACTTCTACTCCATTACCTCATAGAGGGATATCTTGCCCTTGACTTTAACCTTTGTTGGATAACTATGACCTGGATGACTGAGAATCTTCACAGACATCAAGCATTGTGGAGGTGTCACTTTTGACTTTGGGTAATTGTGACAGCATTTCTCACTATTTTCTGAATTTTTACAAACAACACAATCAAGGTATCCATCCATCCATCTTCGTCCGCTTTTCCGGGGTTGGGTTGCGGGGGCAGCAGCTCCAGCAGGGAGCCAAACTTCTATTTCCCAAGCAACATTAACCAACTCTGACTGGGGGATCCCGAGGCGTTCCCAGGCCAATGTGGAGATATAATCTCTCCACCTAGTCCTGGGTCTTCCCCAAGGCCTCCTCCCAGCTGGACGTGCCTGGAACACATCCCTAGTGAGGCGTCTGGGAGGCATCCTTACCAGATGCCCAAACCACCTCAACTGGCTCCTTTCGACGCAAAGGAGCAGCGGCTCTACTCTGAGCTCCTTGCAGATGGCCGAGCTTCTCACCCTATCTCTGAGGGAGACACTGGTCACCCGCCTGAGGAAACCCATTTTGGCCACTTGTACCCGCGATCTCGTTCTTTCGGTCATGATTGACCGGTAGATTGAGAGCTTTGCCTTACGGCTCAGCTCTCTTTTCGTCACAACGGTGCGGTAGAGTGAGTGCAATACCGCCCCCGCTGCTCCAATTCTCCAGCCAATCTCCTGCTCCAATCTCCACCAGTTTCCTGCTGAGAACCATGGGCACAGATTTAGAGGTGCTAATCCTCATCCCAACCGCTTCACATTCCGCTGTGAACCGATCCAGCGAGAGCCTGGCTCCAGATGGGGGCCCCGGGCTTTCTCCGGGCAGGGTCTATTCTCCTCTCCTCCTCGTTTTTTCATCAGGTGTCTTTATGAACCATTCTCAGTCTGGCCCCTCACCCGGAACCACTTTGCCTTGGGAGACCCTACCAGGAGCACTAGGCTCCAGACAACACAGCCTCCAGGCTCACCGGGGCACGCAAACCTTTCCATCACGATAAGGTAGTCCAATGGAAAATAATTCAAAATGAGCTTCACTTCAATCAGTTATAAATCAAATGCTCTTACATAACATCATCATCACATAATCTAATGATGATGATGATGATGATACCTTATTTCTCCCTAACCAAGACAAGAGACAAAGAGATACACACAATTAACTTAACATTACAATCACACAAGATTACAGTCCTTTGGTGGACATTTGATCAGGGATTATGTTCCACATTTATTTTTAGAATTGACAAATGAATGCTTCAGTGTGACCTTATTAAACCGTGGAACCCTGTATCTGCGGTTTGATGGTAACAATTTGCATTCACTGTTCGGATATTTTAGTTATGGTCAGAGACAATGTTGGCGGCCAGCCTTAATATGTTATAATGGTAGGTGATATCCATGGCTTGTGCTTTACACACCCACCAGAATCTATACAAATTCAATGTATTAAAATCATTTTGTATTTCCTCCAGCAATTACGTTTCCCATCTCAACGTAATTGGCAAAACCATTTTATAGTATATAAACACAATTTCTAAGACACAGTAGTAAACACAGCTTTAAGCACAATCTTCTCTAAAACATTGGCAAAATTATTTTATTCAAATAATCATCTGGTTCCAATCTCATTATTATCCCAACAATCAGTCAAAAGTTCATATTTTCTTCACTGTTTTTCTTCACCGTTAGACAGCGAAACCGTAATTAAATATCCGTCATGCTTTCTTGCAAGATGACTCACAGAAACTCAGAGAATGCTTCTCTGTTGTCTGCCTGCACTGAAGTGGGCTGCCACACCACACCTTGCTGGAAGGTATAATTGGCTTCAGCTCTAGCAGAGTAGTCCTTTGAGCAAGGCTCGTACAGAAAGTAGAACGTCTTATTTTTCAAAACATCCCATGGCGTTCTGGAGACTGCGGGAGTGACTCTGACTTAAAATAAGACATATTCTCAAATTTAGACTGAGCAGAGAGAGAAGAAGGAAATAGGGAGTGCAATGAGATGTTAAGGCATTAGAAAGCAAGTGAGAAGGAAGCAGGGAGGACGAGAGAGCTGTCAGTGGTTAATAAGACATTCTGAAACTGTTGACAAGTGAGAGGAGATGGATTCACATTAGCTGGAGAGAGAACGATGAAGTGATGAAGAGGAAGAGGGCTGTTGCAAAAAAATATGTATCTGCCACTGAGGCAGCCAGTGCATGGGAGGAAGAAGAAACAGAATGCGGGGGCTGAGATACTACATGTACTTTATTCTGGAAATATTATGTAGTGTAATTTACTTGTTTTTATGTTATTACAGTAAATGCCAGTTATTTAGTTTTGCATAATTAGAGATGTTGTCTGAATGTTCTGCTACCACTGCCAACGTGATACAGCTTTTGGCAGTATCTTGTACTTCTATGCCATCTTTTCTTTTTGAATATAATAATACTTATTATTCAGATATAACAATAACTGGTAGATAAGAATTGTGAGAATTGTTGCTGTATTTTGTACTTATTACTTTTACATTACTGTATTTGGCAGTTTCCAATAGAAAAGTTAAATAAGCACAAAGTATTGTGCTTTGATACACTCAAATATGTAGTATACATTCAAACCAAGTAGCCACTATTTGTTGTATGAAAATCTTTAAAAAATTCTTGCAGATTCTTTACATGAAATACACTAAGCATAACTGCCATTGTTTTGTGTCCATGTTATGCAAGTTGTTTTATAAAAATACTACATTTGTCTTTTGATACAACCAGTGGTGGAAGACTATCTTTTACTCAAGTAAAAGTAGCAGTACCACAGTGTAGAAATGCTCTGTTACAAGCAGAAGTACTAACTTTGAAGAATGGCCCATTTTAAAATAATAATGTTTATCGCTATAAAGCTGGGGCGAGGCAATGTTGGAGAAAACTAGCAACAGTTAGCTAGATTTTGGAAGTATCTCACCCAAAATACCCAGGGAGGTTTGAAGGAATTATGATTGAAATGATTGGCTGTGCTTTTTACAGTCCAGTGTCAGAACATTTGATTTATGAATGCTGACAAAAGGTGGTGCTTACTTTTAACTATATATTATCAGATTAATGTAGTGGAGTAAAAAGTACAATATTTGCCTCTGAAATTTACAAAGTAACAGAAAATGGAAATACTCAAGTAATGTACTACTACCACAAAATTCTACGGTAGTAAGTACTCTTCCCTCTGGATACATCTACAAAATTCAATCTTAGAATTTGTTTGAATTAATTTACTCGTTGATTAACCCTATGCAATAAACCTGTCTGCTTTACCTCTCTGTAAGTACACATCCAAATCTTGGGCGCATTAAAAACTCTTATGCCGTCTTAAAGTCTGCAGACTACAGATGCCCCGACGAATGGGAGTCTTGTTTGGCAGCATTGTCTCACATAAGCATTCATGCCAATAAAAGTCACTGAACTGACAGAAACAGACGCTTAGAGGAAAACTGAGAGATGAACAGAGATGGAGGAAGACGCAAACACATACAGAGGTAGACAAAAATGAAGAGAATGAAAGAGAGAGAGATGTGAGAGCTGTCAGCAAAAATCAGCCATATTTCATAGTGTTTGTTAAAGTGAGAGCCAGAAACGGAGAGATGGAACCATGAGAAGGAAAATAAAAAGAGAGTAGGGACGTTAATGGGTTTTAGAGGAGCAAGAGAGAGACGTCAACAAAAATAAGGTGGAGTGACGGCAAAGAGAGAGACATGTAGAGCGTGAGAGGAGATAGTTGTGTTATTGTGTGACTGACTTGTGGTACATTGATTTCCTATGTGCACAATTTAACTTTAAACTTAATAAATTAATAAATAAATTGCATGAGAAGAAAACTGGGGGGGAGCACGGATGAGTGAGGAATGCGTTGAGATGAAGAAGTGGAGGAATGACACGTGGGTGAAGGAAAGACAAAAGGCAAGAAAATCATGAAAGAAGCAATGAAGATCTTTGAGTTATGTTTGAATTTCTGCAATGTGAGAGGTATGTGCTCATAAAAGACAATGACAGATGTAGACAAACAGCTGCGACCCCTGCCTCATCAGCATCAGCCTCCCCAGATGCCCTTTGAGTGTGTGTATTTGCATGTGTGTGCGTGTTTTTATTTATGAACTTTTATCTTTCAACTTGTGTGTTTGTGTGCACGGGTGTATGCTTGTGCGTGGCAGTCTCGGGAGACAGTTGACGAACACTGTCAGGACACTTATATAAGACTTCCACATACTGCAACCTCTTTCCCTCCTTCTCTCTCTCTCTACTGTCACAGCCTCTACCTTCGCTGTCACCCTCTCCCTCGCCATCTTTCTTTCTCCCTCCTCCAGTCTCTCCGTTACTTTATATTACGCCTGCGCACTTTGTTGTCTCTTTACTTTTCCTCCAGGAAATCACACTAAATAACATTTTTTCAAGGCGTGGTAAGAGATTCTAATCCAATATACTAAATTTGGTCAAATTTAGGCAATATCTCCTCACAGTCCACTGGCATGTGCGCGCTGAAAATAAATTTGGTGTTTGTACTTTGGTGTCCGAACAATAATGCTGCGATGACGTGTTGAGAAGAAACCTGCTTGACACTGTTCTTGATCATAAAGGTTTATTAAATCAAAGAGTTCAGCATCAATTACAAGCTCTGCAGCAGCTTGGAGAGTGACCCAGCCCAATGGCCACTCTGTGTCTCTGTACAACAAACAAAGCTTATATAGGATATGTTTAGGTATCTGTTAGGTACCATACAAGGGTTTGAGTCTGCAAAGTAAAAGGTCAAACCCATAGAAGGGTACAGTACTATCTTGAGGTAACAAAACAAGGTGTTAGAGGTCTAATTCTACAGAAGGGTTCAGTACCTTCAACCTACATAACCACCAATCACTGCTCTCCCCGTAGACACCTCCTCAAAGGTCACTGACCCTCTGTCTTGCTGCTACAGTGCTATTTTGAACTGTTATGAGTCAAATGCATAAGTAATTAGATACTACAGTACTCAGCCCTGGCTCTGTATATGGGAAACAAACAAAGTGTGGTTGCACCCCACCATATTTTACTGCTAATGAGGGATAAATACACAACAACCAAACCGGACAGACACTTACAAATGCACAATCAGCTGCTGTATTCACAGGTGTTATTGTTGAGGGCTGGGGACTTCCAAAATGGCCGCCAGAGGGATGTTATATTATATTACAGAACAACAATAACAACCTTCTATTGAGCATGACAAACTGCATGTAAGTGTGCTTAGTTTACATGTGAATGTATTTGTGCGACAGTGTGTGAGTAAGTACATCCTTGTCAGCATTCTCCAAGGTGATCAATGCAAATTACATCTCCAATATACTCTGGGATCAATACATGCTGCCCAAAACACACACACACACACACACACACACACACACACACGTCTCTCACAGTCCACTTCAGCATTCCTCACGCTCCTCTCTGTCTTCTCCTTTATCATCCCCTCATTCTTTGCTTCCCTCTCTCCATCGTGCCCTTTTAACCTCATGTCTCTGTCTCCTGGGAAACCTGGTCATCCATTCGACATGACCTGGAATCATTAATTCCTCCATCTCCTTATTATTTATCCTTCTCCTTCTCCTCCCTCTCCTTGTGTCCATCTAACCCACTTACTTCCTCTTTTTTTTATTTCTCCTCTCTTCTCTTCTGTTCTTGTCCCCCAATTCCTTGTTTAGTCTTCTAGTTTGGATTCTTCTCCTCTTTTGGTCCTTTATACTTTCCTCTACTACTCCCCTCGTTTCTTCTTCTCTTCTTTCCTCTGCTATTATCTCCTCTCATTCCGTCTCCTCTTCTCTCCTTCATTTCCTTTCCTCTCATTTCCTTTCTGCTACTTTGTTCTCTTATTTCCTCTCCACATAATCAACTCCGCCCAGCTGATGCCGCACCAGTGTATGTCCTGATAGTAATCAACCGTACAGCTTGCGCTGTGAGTCCAGCCAGCTGTGACGAGTGGTAACGTAGCTGGTAGAGTTTTGCAACATCCATCCATCCCTTATCAACCGTTTATCCTGCGTACAGGGTCGCGGGGGGGCTGGAGCCAATCCCAGCTGACATCGTGCAAAAGGTGGGGTACACCCTGGACAGGTCGCCAGTCCATTGCAGGGCCACACATAGACAAACAACCACTCACACCTAAGGACCGATTAACCAAGTCTGCACCCAGAGAGAATCTGCAAACTCCACACAGAAAGGCCGGGGCAACCGGGGTTTGAACCCACAAGCTTCTTGCTGTGAGGGGACAGTGCTAACCACTGCATCACCGTGCCGCCCCTGTTAAAGTCCAGTTTATAACTAAATTAAAATGAAATAATGTGTCATTATGGTGAAAAGGTGCCACAGTTAAATTTAAAGAGGTTTCCCAAACAAAGACACAAAGAGGAGGGAAGACTAAATCATGACTCAGCAAGGATGTTATTAAATAAGTTGATCTACAGGAGAAACCGATCTGATAACAGCACAGAATGAGCTGCATTGAATTATATTATAGCTCAGTTATAGTTTTTTAATCACCACCTGCCACCTTAAATTTATGTTTGCCTTTACATAAAAAAAATAATCACCATAAACTGGTGCAGAAAGTGTTTAATGCTCAAAATTTTCATATAATTTAGCATGAAAGATTTCTTAAAAATAGTGTTAAAATCTCGTCTCGATCCCGTGAACCCAATCTTGAATCTCGTCTTGTGGGTTAAGTGTCTCGTCACACCCCTACCTTTAAACCTTTCTTCAGATTAACTGAACAGAGAGAAAGAGGGGTGAGAGAAGGGAGTGGGGGAGAAGAGTGAGTTGAGGAGTTACGTAATACTAAAGTAACTTTGGGTTTCAACTCAGTGGTTCCAACTTAATGGGTATATTGCACATACACTCACTCACACACACACACACACACACACATACACACACACACGTGCCATGGGTACCCATCATGCCGAGGGCCTTTAAACCTGAAATAAACTCAGATTGGCTGTTTGACACACAGGATGTAATGAACCATGTCCAGCTGGCTGGCAGAGAGGTGTGGGAAAGTGGCGGATACCCTTCACAACACCTCTGCAGTGCATTCTGGGCTGTTCTGATAAATAAGCGTAACAGGAAAAAGTGTGAACGGTTGGAAGAGGAGAAGCAGAAGAGCTGTGGATTGAGTAGAAAGGGAGTGAGGACAAGAAGTTGAAGCAGAGGAGAGGAAGAAAGAGGAGGAAAGATCAGCAAGCAGAAGAAGAAGAAGAGGAAGGATGGAGGAGGAAACTGGAGGAAAGAGATTGGACTTATTATTTTTGTAGCTCCAAACAAAATATCTCTTTATGTTAGAAGATGGAATAAGAGTGGGTACAGTCAGGTTCAGGTCTGAGATTTACTCTCAGGCTGCATCTTCACGGTTTGGGCTCATTGTTGATGACCTCTGCATGCCCTGCATTTCTATCTTTTGACAAAAAATCAAACGGAGTGAAAAAATCAAGCCCAGTCCCACATTTATACCACGCTGTATTATTCCTGCTGAGATTATACGTACTGAGCTGTTAACGCCTTGCTACCCAGCTCAAATACTTTTGAATAATTAAGGCTGCCATTTAAATGAGAAATCTGTCTACACGGATCATTGGCGTTTATTAGCGTCGAGGCAAGATCGCAGTTACAAGATAAACGCATGCATGCTTTCACACACCGGTGCACACACGCCCTGATATAAACACACACAGATACAGTATAGTTTTATTGAGTGAAACTGAAACTCCTGAGGTAAACTGCTGCGCTGCTTTTAATTCGATCCACACTCAAACACATGCATGCTGCGATAAAAATGCCCCAGGATCTGATGCTCTAACGATCCTTGTGAGAGAGGAGGAGAAGGAGAGAAGATAGAGAGGAGGGAGCAGCAAAGGTCAGAGATAATACAGAAGTGACGACAGCAGCGGAATGAAGGATGGACGGCTGAAGGAGAGAGAGAGGGGAGAGCTGAAGGTGCTGATGGACAGATGAGAACATAGATGTAAGGAAAAGGATCAGAGTAATAAAGAATTGTGGCGGATAGAAAAAGAGATTTACACACTTCATCTCCACTCAAGAAAGCTCAGAAACGGCTTTGTTTCGGCAAAATTCCAGTGCCAAGTTCTTATTAACTTTTACAGACGAGCAACAGAAAGCATCACTGAAGACATCACTAACTGGCATAGGAAGTGCATGGCCCGTGACAGGAGGGCTCTGCAGCGGGTAATTAAAACCGCTCAGACTAACTATCTCGTGCTAAATGTGTCCAAGTCTGAGGAGATGGTGTTTGACTCAAAGGGCATAGGGGACCCCAGGCCAGTAGTCATCAGCAACTTACCCATAACTCAGGTTTGCTCTTTGTGAAGATTATGGGGGTCGAAAACCATTCGCCCCTCCACACACTCTATTAGCAGTCGGTTATCTATCTGATAACAGACAGAAATAGTGTCTCATCCGAACCACATAGTTCACCCAGAATTTCAGCTTTTACTGTCTGTTAGGAGATTCTGGGTTCCTAAGTGCAAGCTGAACCGATGTAAACATTTATTTGTGCCCATGTCCATGAAGCTTATCAATACTAGTATGAAATGTAGATGTAGGCCCATACGGACTGTGCAATATCTCAGTTGTGCAATACGTTGGTTATAAGGCTGTGCAACATTTATTGTGGGAATTGCAGGCTGTATGGTTTGTGCCATGAAAAGGTCTCCGATCTACTGTCTTTACTTGTTGTATATAACATTTGTTTTGTGAGTAGCACAAAGGGAACCATGAACTTCATCTCGTTATACAACCCTGTGTTTTGAAATAATACATAAATCTACCTTTTAGGGGGGTGTAAAAGTAGGCTGATGTATCCAACCTCATCATTATAGCTTAGACCACCAACCTCAATTTGGTTTAAATTAAAGTAACTTAACAAGCCTTTGTTCTGGCCCAATCCTTTCTTGATCCTGATCCAGTCCTGGCCTTAGCCTGATTCTAGCCCGATCCTAACCAATCCTGGTCTGATCCTGTCTCGATCCTGATACAATCCTGGTCCCATCCCAACCCGATTCTAACCCAATCCTGGCCCAGTCTTGGCCTGATCGTAACCTGATCCTACATCCCATCCTAACGCAATCCCGGCCCGATCTCATCTATTCCTGGCCTTATCCTAATCTGATCCTGGAAGTCAGTATTTTACCATCAGTGCGGCTGATTCAGTTGCAGAATGATGTCTATCTGCATGTGTGTGATGGAGCTGTAGTAAATACTTTAATATTAATATTACTCTATGGTAACAGTTAATGTTTGATAGTAGGATTCATATTTTAGGCTCAAAGCATGCATAAAAATATGGTTTGAATAAGCATGCTCCTTCTTCCTGATTGAAACACTACTCACTGATTACTATTTGTACAGCTAAGAAATGCTGTTTGTTTACAAACATATTGCCTTTTATATCTGAGGAGCTGTCGTACTGATTGGAAGAACAAATCATGTATCAAATCAAATGGAAAATGAAAAAGGAGAACAATCTAAGATAGGATGATGAATCATATTTTTGCTGAAAGAGTTTAAATTGAGACAGATTGCTGTTGCTGGTGCTGCTAATTGATACGCTTCAGGTTCTTTCATAACAAAACCCCGTGTGTTAACCAGTAAATTGACTTTTTTGTTACTTTATAATAAGTATCATACTTCATTATATACATACATTGTGCAACTACTTGAGGAGAAGAATGAAAGCAAGATAGCAACATATGCTGAAGAAGAAAGAGATTAGTAAAGGAAGTAAAGGGAGAGGGATGAAGTGATGGAGACAGATCCAGAGAGTGACGGAGGGATGAGATGGAGAGAAAACAAAATGTTGCTGAATAATAAACCATGAATCAATTTTTACTCTCACGAATTACAAAACAAGCCACAATCCCGATACTGAACTACATTCACTACTTTATGGTACGCACTACAAGGAGTTTTTAACGGCTTATGAAACAGTCTCAGTTTAATACTGATGCCTCTATATTACATAAGCATATAAGAGTTCTTCTTAACGCCTGTCATATTTTATTTCTGTGTACAGTCCATGGAGGTATTGGTACGCTTACTGTAATACAACTGGCATACAATGTAACATTTTATGTTGGCCTTGCTACCGCGTTATATCTTGCCATTGGTTTATTATTATGAAGACATAACATTTCTAGGAAACAGTGTTAACCCCTTAACGCCGATTGTCGAAAATTCGCTTCACACGTTTACATTCAGACTGCAGCCTGTTGAGAATATTTTTTAAGGGGCTTTGTTGATGTAACAGGGCAAGGTAAGACAGGTCTTGCTTAGAGTAATGTTGCTGTCCCCATAAGTTCTTTCTGACATTCTAGCTTTAGGTATTTCTCTCATGTACTTATTCGTGTCAGGGAGACAACGATAGACTGATTTGTTAGAGACACTAGCTCAGGTGTCAGGCTAGCAGATCTTACAAGGTTGAGTCCTACAAGAATGTTTACAAGAACTCACTGGCTCCACAGATTAGAGTACAACTCATGGATAGTGATAGATTCCAGTATGATGTAGCATTGGAGTCTAAACATCAGATAGATTAGTTGTTCTAGGTTAAGGCCAGCTAAAGATGACCTAATAGGGAATCCTACAGAAACTAGGGTAAGAGAGAAACGTAAAAGGGACCAAAAGATGTTGTCCTTCAGATTTGGTGTTGCCATTGCTTGCGTTCATACGTTGTATGCTGACACTGTTTCTCCTTGGCCAAGTCTCATTAAACTTTGCTATGTAAAACTTCATCAGTCTCCGAAAACATTCTTCCTTGCACCTGGCAGCTGGCTCACAATGATTATTCAACACAGCCTAGATAGCGTATGTATGCCATATTCAGTACATACCTGGGAACATTTTGTAAGTGCTGGTTTTTCATTTTTTGCCTTTGCATCATACCTACATCATACATGAAATTATATCTATTCACTGTTCCATAGACAAATTAACAATCTACAGTTAATTTAGCATCAGCTTCAAAGCAAATGAAAACAAAAATTATACATTTTCTTATATTATTATAAATAAATTCAGGCGTCAAGGGGTTTAACGGTAACTCTACTGTAATGAGTAAAATAACAAGTTAATTTTGCAATTCAAGACTCCAGTTCTGTAGCCACGTTTTATAAAAAAACAATTTGTTATTTTTTATATTTTGCTGTATTTCTCTGTTCCAAGAAAAGAAAATCCCCCAGGCATTTCTGTTCCTTTCCTGCTTCTTGGAGGGTAGCTGCTTACTAGTGGAAGGTATTCAGTTGTTCTGTCAGTGCTCATGTGTAGCTCAGTTAGAGAGTTGGCAGAGATGATAGCCTTCACATTGTGGTAGTAAGAAACAAAGCATTGACATAGTTAACTAGTTGCTTGTTAAAACATGATGCATCATAATCTATACGAGCCCATGTTTTATTGTTTTCATAGAGGCAGCTGTGTCTCTGCCCAGTCGCCCTGTCAGGTATCCTCGGTATCTGTTTACGTTCATGTACTTCAAATAAAACATTTTTCATTGCAGTTGAATTGCAGAGTGGAGTAGCCTATGCGCCCTCTGAATAATATAACGAACATGCACAAGGAATCAAAATGTTTTCATTTTTGGTAATGCTAAAGTACTCTACCGAGATACTTTTCTCAGTAAGTAACACTGTAAAGTAAAAAGTTACTTTTTAATGGCAGTAGTCTTAATGTAATGTAACAAGTTACCCGACACTGCTAGGGAATGTTGATAACTTTAGCTTTCTCAACAAAATAACTACTACAAAACTTATATTATCGAACAACCAAATCTGTTCCAAATCCTAAATGTGTCCTAACTGTGTGTTAAAACAAAGTTTACTGTGGTTCACCATCGTCATATTACAGTAACAGTAATCAATTAGTTTTATAAAGCCATCTTACAAAGCCACAAATAGATACATGACCTCATTGCTATGCATCCTGCATCTTTACAACACAAGGCGGTGTGAATAGTTTTGTCAACAGAACACAAATTAAAATTTCCTTGTAGTTGCTTTAAATTATATATCAATAAAGAAATCACACAGTTAAACAGAGATGGAAACAGATTTTCACAGAAGTTTCACTTTGGATGTTGTCCAGTGATTTGACACATTTTAGCCATTTACTGTAAATCACACATCTTACACACGTCTACTGCTAACAATTTTCCAAACCCTGCTGTTGTTTTATTGTTTTATTGTATTTGTCTGACCTTCCAGGCGACAATTGGCTTCTTTTCATTTGTGTGCAGTTGAAAATCAATAAGCAGACTCTTGAAACTCTCATGAGATATGTAATCCATCACACTGAAAAAGTGTGCTGTTATTTTTGTCACCATTATTCCATCCTTACAAGGTGAAGCAGTGCAGACTTTTCAAATCTGCACCAACAATTTCGTTACCTCTCAATAATGCTTTTCAATATGCCCCAAAAGCAAATATTTCCATTTTGGAGACAAATCTTGAAGACTTAAATTTTTATGTTTTTATGTGCAAGAATAATTAAACGCTTGCACCACAGCTACAACATGGGCTGGCAGATGCTTGAACTAAGCAGAGCATCTACTTATCAGTTCCAGCACAGACAGAGGGGAAACGTCCACACACTTATTCACCTGATGATATCTTCATATAGCTAGTTAGCTTTAGCTACCCGGCTACATAGCCGGTACACACTGAATGCGCACACTGGTTCAGCCGGTTCACGTTTTGTATCCGGCGAGATTATCCTGTTTACAAACACAAACCAAGAGCTCCGATTAGTGTGCAGAGTTTTTTTAAGTCTGTCTTTGTAGAAGCTTTGTAACATTTGATACCGCTCTATAATAAGGATTTTTTAAGCAAAAAAAAAATAATTATACATACATACATACATACATACACACACACACACAGTGTATATACAGTGGGTACGGAAAGTATTCAGACCCCTTTAAATTTTTCACTCTTTGTTTCATTGCAGCCATTTTCCAAAAATCAAAAAAGTTATTTTATTTCTCAGTAATGTACACTCAGCACCCCATCTTGACAGAAAAAAACAGAAATGTAGAAAATTTTGCAAATTTATTAAAAAAGAAAAACTGAAATATCACATGGTCATAAGTATTCAGACCCTTTGCTCAGTATTTAGTAGAAGCACCCTTTTGATCTAATAAAGCCATGAGTCGTTTTGGGAAAGATGCAACAAGTTTTTCACATCTGGATTTGGGTATCCTCTGCCATTCCTCCTTGCAGATCCTCTCCAGTTCTGTCAGGTTGGATGGTAAACGTTGGTGGACAGCCATTTTCAGATCTCTCCAGAGATGCTCAGTTGGGTTTAAGTCAGGGCTCTGGCTGGGCCATTCAAGAACAGCCACGGAGTTGTTGTGAAGCCACTCCTTCGTTATTTTAGCGGTGTGCTTAGGGTCATTGTCTTGTTGGAAGGTAAACCTTCGGCCCAGTCTGAGGTCCAGAGCACTCTGGAAAAGGTTTTCGTCCAGGATATCCCTGTACTTGGCCGCATTCATCTTTCCCTCGATTGCAACCAGTCGTCCTGTCCCTGCAGCTGAAAAACACCCCCAGAGCATGATGCTGCCACCACCATGCTTCACTGTTGAGACTGTATTGGACAGGTGATGAGCAGTGCCTGGTTTTCTCCACACATACCGCTTAGAATTAAGGCCAAAAAGTTCTATCTCGGTCTCATCAGACCAGAGGATCTTATTTATCACCATCTTGGAGTCCTTCAGGTGTTTTTTAGCAAACTCCATGCGGGCTTTCATGTGTCTTGCACTGAGGAGAGGCTTCCGTCGGGCCACTCTGCCATAAAGCCCCGACTGGTGGATTGCTGCAGTGATGGTTGACTTACTACAACTTTCTCCCATCTCCCGACTGCATCTCTGGAGCTCAGCCACAGTGACCTTTGGGTTCTTCTTTACCTCTCTCACCAAGGCTCTTCTCCCCCGATAGCTCAGTTTGGCCGGACGGCCAGCTCTAGGAAGGGTTCTGGTCGTCCCAAACGTCTTCCATTTGAGGATTATGGAGGCCACTGTGCTCTTAGGAACCTTAAGTGCAGCAGAAATTTTTTTGTAACCTTGGCCAGATCTGTGCCTTGCCACAATTCTGTCTCTGAGCTCTTCAGGCAGTTCCTTTGACCTCATGATTCTCATTTGCTCTGACATGCACTGTGAGCTGTAAGGTCTTATATAGACAGGTGTGTGGCTTTCCTAATCAAGTCCAATCAGTATAATCAAACACAGCTGGACTCAAATGAAGGTGTAGAACCATCTCAAGGATGATCAGAAGAAATAGACAGCACCTGAGTTAAATATGAGTGTCACGGCAAAGGGTCTGAATACTTATGACCATGTGATATTTCAGTTTTTCTTTTTTAATAAATTTGCTAAAATTTCTACATTTCTGTTTTTTTCTGTCAAGATGGGGTGCTGAGTGTACATTACTGAGAAATAAAATGAACTTTTTTGATTTTTGGAAAATGGCTGCAATGAAACAAAGAGTGAAAAATTTAAAGGGGTCTGAATACTTTCCGTACCCACTGTATATATATATATATATATATATATATATACTAAAACAGATTACAAAACTCAAACAGACAATTAGACTGCTAATTGATTTTCATATCATACAGAAATAAGTGGACCCCAACGGCTGCATAGACAGACAGAAAATTATATATATTAAATCTACGGCATACATTTAGAAATATTAAGCAGTACTGTGCATAATTTGTAGTTTGTAAGTAATTAAAACTCATATGTGCCATTTGTTTTTATATACGAAGAGATGCATAAATATAACCAGCAATTGCAAGTACAATAAAGATCAAACATCTTTCCCAACACTGATCCATAGTTGAAATACTCTTTTTCTTGCTGATGTGTTTATTGCTGACATTCAGGACATGCCTCTGTTCACTACAGCCATGATGATGGAAAGTCTTTTGTGACATGTTTGCAAGGTTTGATTTGATGAAACAGAACAGGAAACAGAGAGCAGATGATAAAACGTGTAGGAGAGAGCAGGAGGTTAGGAAGAATGAGGGATGGCGCGATAGACAGACTGGTGGTTATGGAGATGAACTGGCAGGTGGAGGGAAAGACATAAACATCAAGAGAAGAAACAAAACCAGAGTGAGGTGGAGAGGTGGAACACAGGAAACCAACTCAGAATAGAGTCAGCAAAAGACAGAGTGAATCATACAGCGGGGCGGTGAATATATCTTTCCTTGTTCACTATTTTATTTTCATCTCTGTCTTGTTTTTTAGGCCAGTTATCTGCGCAGAGAACAGTAGAGAGCAAGAGAGAGAATGGAAAAGAAATAAAGAAAAAGTCTTTTTACGTATTTTCGGTAAGAGGTGCAGTCAGAAAAGAGGTGAGGATGAAAACAAGAGGAAAAGTATTGCCAGTGAACGAGTAGGAAGAGAGTTAGAGCAGTAAAACGGAGGAAGAAAGAAGAAGCCGAGGGGGAAAAACACAGAAAACAGTTGGAAGGATTGAAGTGTGGCATTTTGATTACAGCAGTCTAAGTCATGTTAAAATAGTGGGAGTAGATGGAGATACTTTGAGGGATGGCAGACAGGGTAAAAACAACCCCCCCAAAAAAAGCAAGTGACAATAGCAGGTAGGAAAAAAGTCTTATATTTTTGCCTGTCAAAAGTTTTCATCGGAAACTATTTCCTTTCAACGGACAAAAAAATGGTGAAAACTCTTCACAGTTAACGGCAGCAAGCAAAATAAAGAAAAACACATGAGGATGTTTTTCGGGTCCTCTGACCAGAGTCCAGTTCACCATTTTGTTAAGCACACTTATTTGCTTTGTTGTAATGAGTTAGATGAGAAGATTATATATCACGCTCATGTCTAGATGAAAAATATGAAGCTAAAGCTGACAGCCAGTTAGCTTAGCTTTGCACAAAGACAGAGGGAAACAGGTAGTCTGGCTCTGTCTGAAGGTATCCAAATCCGATTACCAATACCTCTAAAGCTCGCTAATTAACATATATCTCATTTGTTTAATCAGTACACAAATCATGTAAAGTGTAAAAGAAATACGGGGGTTATGGTCCGGACTATTTCTCTATTTCTTTTCTACATGCTAACTAAATCTCCAAACTCCATTTGTTTAAAGATATAAGAACTGGATA
The DNA here is from genome assembly GCF_014851395.1 of Micropterus salmoides. Classification (NCBI taxonomy): domain Eukaryota; kingdom Metazoa; phylum Chordata; class Actinopteri; order Centrarchiformes; family Centrarchidae; genus Micropterus; species Micropterus salmoides. The sequence goes on from NW_024041150.1 coordinate 32,325,626, forward strand.
AATAAGGAGATATGTATTATGTTTGTTTATGTTTATTGGACTTTTAAGACCCCCCAAAGATTTAATACCAAGATTTTCACAATTCCACTGTGTTATTTTGAGTTTAAAGACCTTCAGTATATGTCACACACTGGTTAAGCATCATTGCAAAGTAACCACTGTACCCACATTGTTAATCTGATGTAGTGATTCTTAGAGGAGTGCAAAGGGAAATCCTTTTACCCCGACTGTTTTGGGGTCGAGGGAGAAAATAGCCAGAATTTTGTAACTGAAAAAAAGAGATGTTTGCAGTGTTGGACACATGTTTTGTCTGTGATTTGGGTGAGCTGTGCACAAACTCTCTTGTCTCCCGTGTCAGCCAAGAAAAGTCCTGTCGTTTCTTTACAGTTTTCTTTTCTTGAAGCCTGTTTTTCCCACATTTATTTCCTTTTTAGTTCCCCAGCCTCTGGAAGCTTAAAGAAAGAACATCACATTGACATTTATAGTTAATATTATCTTCTACTTCCTTCTTTTTCAGTCTCTCTTCATTTTTGCTGCTCTTGTTGTTTCGATCCATCTCTTTTCCCTAGTTGAGCTGCAGATTAAAGGGGACGTTTAACAAAAAACTCTCATTCGGTTTTCACCGTTTAACCTCCATTTAACCGGCAATAAACCCCTGAAACATCAATGTGTGTGTGAGAGAAAGAGAAAGAAGTACTTATATGGATATGTGTGTGTTTGTGTGTTTAAATCATTTAAATGTCTTTTTTTGTCTGTGGGCCTGTGATACGTTCAGTCCTGCTAAATTATACATCAACAGTAGTCTCAATAATGAATGGATTGTGTGTGTGTCTGCTCAAGTGTGTGACCATATTTGTTTGCATTTATGTGTGTAGTTTCTTTTGTATTTCCAGGATGTGTGTGTGTGTGTGTGTATGTGTGGTTCAGTAATCCACAACAGCAGCTGAATAATATATTTACCTTCATTCATGTTATATATATATATTCACCACATTCAAATGAGTTATTCCCCCTATATCGTTTGTTTTTGTCTCCTTTCCTCACACACTCTGCGGGACTATTGTTTCGTACACAGAACTGTCTCTCAATCTGTCAACCCCTTTGCACACCAGAGCACAGCAGGAAGCATCAGCAAGATGCTTGTAAGCATGAAGAGAGGTTAAATATAAAGAGAGAGGGGTAGAAGGAGAGAGAGAGACGTTTGAACGCGTTGTAATACCTTTCCTCTTTGAAGCTGAGTCTCATCACATCTACCATCTCACATACCAGGGGCAGCTGTGGCTCAGGAGGTAGAGCAGGTCGCCCACTAATCTGGTTCCATCCCCGGCTCCTCCAGTCTGCATGTCAAAGTGTCCTCGAGTAAGATACTGAACCACAAATTGCCCCTGAAGGCCTGTGTGACTGAATGAAAAAGTTTCTTTCCAATGTGCAGCTGGCAACTTTTATGAATGAGTGCAAAGTGCTTTGAGTGGTCAGAAGACCAGAAAGGCGCTATGTAAGCACACAGTACAGCTGTAATTGGTTGGTCCATCTGACCAACAGTATTTGGACACCGATCTTTGCATACTTCTTAAATGAGGCCCCTTTTTTGAAGGGAGATCTTAATCTTAAAGTGTTGAAGTACCATTACACCAATTTGAAAATACTTTCTAACAAGCAAAAGTCCTGCATTCAAAATCCCACATATCAAACGTATTAAATTTACTTAAACATTTTATGCAACTGTGGGACCCACAGTAATGTTGGCTTTGTTAATGGACTCTGTTGGGCATGTTGATGGACACATAACAGTGGGCCTCCCCCTATTCTAATGTAGTATTTTAATTGTTTTGATTTTGCTTTAGTAATCTGATCTATATGCTATTGTACAATAACAACTGTAATATTTTAGTAGGTCAGTTTATGGGTATAATGTGTAAGGCTCACACAGGCACTTTGGGCAGCGTGTGGGGTCCTTCGGGTTAGACAGGAGGGCACACACGTCAGTCAGCAGACGTAAACAGCCTGCTGTACGTAGAGACAACGTTCTGCTGATGGGCTTGTTTTTCTGTATTTACAGAATATGAAAGTAAAGGAGTTATTGTAAACTTATGCACGCCTGGAAGTCCCTTTTGTTTCCAAGTGTGCAACACAACAATGTGTAAACACGGTTTTACTGTTGTAGCTGGTTGAGGTGGAGCTAGTTTATATAGAGTATTTCATATATAGCCATGTAGTTTTGTGTGATGGTTCCCAGTTTGGGGGTCGGGCCCCTCCAAAGGGTCACAAGATAAAACTGAGGCGTCATGAAATGATGAATGGGAGAGGAGGGAACAAAAACAGTTCATTTTGGGGATTTTTTTCTCCAATCGTTGAGCCTTAAACTGTTATTTAAATTAAACAGTGTGATTTAACAATACACACAAAAGAGCCTCAACCACACACGACTTTGTTGTGAGAGGTCACAAGCCAAAAAGGTCTTCCGTTATAGCAGAAGATGAATGGTCATGGGTTTGTATTGAGATGTCAACATAGATGAGATGTGTCTGCATACTTTTGGCCATGTAATGTCATTTTATTTATATTTTTTCCAAATATTTCTCACTTAATCTGTCACCAGTAACTACCTGGTTCATTCAATGGAAAAAAGAGGAGAGTGGAAAGAAATGTGAAAAGCTGAAAGAAATGAGACAAACAAGATGAAGAAAGGGACAAAAAATAAAGAGTGGGACAGAAAAAGAGATGAAGAATTGTGTTTATGAGAAACTTAGAATGCAAAAGATAGGATTGACAGAGTGAGAGACAAATATGAGTAAGTAAATGAGCTCCACACAGCACACATGAGCATTTTCCATATTTGCACATCAATCACAAGCAGGTGCACGGCCAGATTGAATTGGTGTTAGCACAGCTTTGGGTTAGCCTATTGGTTTGTTTAGCAGTGAGGGAGGATTACATCAGGCCGCCGAGTAATTTAATTATCCATCGCTACATAGCATAGCGTTGGCATATTTCTTAGTTTAGTGGTCAAGACAGATTGCCCAGAAATTAAATTAGCTGGAAAATAGCGTTGGGTAGCAGATTGTAGTTTAATGTCCGGGGCACAATGCAGTGGAGTGACCAGAGCATGTCACACTGACCAACCAACTTATGTTATTTTGTGTTAGCTGATGCTTGCTGGGATTTTGTGTAGCAGAGACACTTGCTGAAAATCATTGCAGGATGCTCTTCTCCAGGCAGAAAGCTGAAAATATATTATTATTACATGTACAGTGTTGATGTTTGGTGTCTAGGCTCTGACCTCATCATATCCCACAGGGAAACACCCAAGGTGGTGGGGCTTAATATGCTATGTGAGCAGTATAGCAGCAAAATACATCATAGCTTTCGTGAGAGCGGTGTAGCAGCAGGCATGCAGCAAAAGAGTGAGCAGATCACTGACAGCTTAGACACACAGCCACGATGAAAAGGGTGCATAGGATATATGTTGCTGTGATAAGAGTTTGAAAGAGTTTTAAACTTGCTGTTGCTGTTAAGTTGGCTTCATTCTGAACAATACCTTTTCACAGTTTTGTAATTTGGGGAGTAACTTCAAGTTCCAAACAGTAAACCAGTCCTATGATTTTCTAAAAGAAAAAAAATTCTATTTGCATGACATTGTTGCTATAACAACGAGATCAAAAAACGCTCTGCTGATTGGGAAATGAAGAACTGAAAACCTGTTCCACTGTTAACAGGTCACCAATGTTGACAAAATTGCTAGTTTGCCAATAACTCTTATCTATGTTACGTTATGTAAGTTGTAGGTACCTGCAACCCCATGTAACATAAGTCACGTGATGTCACTTCCGTTAAAAGAAGTCAAAGCTGACATCTGGTTTCACACTGATGAACAGCGTTCTCCTGGGTATCAAATGAAAAAGAGAAATATGGTTTGATTTCCGGACCACAGTCGTGGTGTCAATCATGTAAGAGCTGCATGAATATTCCTGAATATTCCTGAATATTCCTGCTCTGCTGCAACAGCAAAAATGCAAATGTCATGCAAAAGCCTATTCATCTCGCAGCACTCCAGGCTGCTCTTTCATTCAGTAGGTTAACATGAGTCATCAGAACTCCTCTCAACAAAGAGTTTAATAAAAGATGGGTTTGGGGCCTTTTTGGAGAGTCAGGTTTTCCACTCTACTAATTTCCTTGTCTGCTCCCCAGAGTATCTGCTGGATGGTGATTCAAAATACTTCTCACTTTTTATGATCAGTTCACTTCCTTATCGCTGCAACTTGAACAGCGGAGTGAATAAAGAGGGAAAAAACATCTCCAATTTATAAGCAGTGCTTAAGTGCGAGTGAGACTCTATCCACTGCCAGCTATGCTTCCCTTGCATTCAGCTATAATTCACCACTAATACTCTTCCTCTCTGATTCATTCCTGTATGTTTGGTGATTGATTTTGAAATGTCACTTGAAACTCAGTGTGCTGCCAGCAGTACAGACTTTATGGTATATCTTGTTCTAGCTGCTGCATGTGTCGCTGCGTGGGTGTAAGTGAGTTTTTTCATGCTGTCTGTACTGTTATGGTAGAAGTCTTGACAAACAATCTTACCTAAACGTTTGAAGGTATTTGACTTAAACAGAGCTCTGCAATCAGAAGATACATATTTCCGCTCTAGTATCCATAAACAATTCACCCTGCTAAAGTGCCTTTGAGAAAAAAATAGTATAATAGTAAAAAGTATCTGACCCTGACAAGACTTTCCTGTGGAGGACAGCTGAAAATATATATTCTTTGCATCATCCTACAGTTAGTGGATGTGGAGCCTGGAGAGTGCCAGAGAGAGTGACTTTTTTGTATTTAAGTGGAATAAAATAATATATCAGTAAATTAAAGCTAAAACAGTGATTTAATTGACCAATTACAGAGCCTCAAAGTCAAAGTAGATTTAATGTGGCTCTTTTGATATCTATGAACAGAAAAAGACTAAAAATTCACAACACGCTCTCACCTCAGTGCGTCATTACCGACGCTTTCAGAGAGTGTGACAAATCGTAGTTATTTGAGGCCAAAGGTACCTTTCGCGTCTGTATGAAATGCTGCAGTTTGCGATGTTGCAATAAGGGGTGGTGATGGTGCATATATAAGATGCTTGCCTTTGGTGTGGGAGACCTGGGTTTGATTCCCACTGTGAGACATCCACCATTGTGTCCCTGAGCAAGTAACCCCTAGTTGCTCCAGAGTCGATTTGGATAAAAGTGTCAGATAAATGTAAACAACACAAAGGAGGCACTGACTTAGGTTTAGGCACAAACCCCTGTGATGGTTATGGTAACTTTGGGGGTTAACACAAACATTGCTAGCTGGCACTAGGCCTACGCTGAAGGGTACCTTTTGCATCAATTACTATGTTTTGTTACCCTTTCTGAAAGCGTTTGTTTTTGACACCCTGAGATGAGAACAGTCTGAAATGCAGTCTAGTTCTGTCTCCTCTCGGCATACGTTTGTGGTCCTCCTTGTGATTTTCCTTGTGTCAATCCTATCAACTACCAGTAATGTCTCTGCAATCATACAGTATGACCGGGCCACGTTGCTCGGCATCAAGGTACATATGCAGGACTTTTGTATTACCCGGGACAGATTCTCTGAGTTTTTCCCTCCTAAACTGGAGTGTCACGCGTCATCGCCAGAATACTTGTTGCTTACCTGGCGCCGCGGTAGGAGAAGGAGCACCTCCGACCGGATCTTTCCCACCCGGCCTGTTTGCGGCCGTGCCCTACCAGCGTGTTCTGTGCCCGGTTATCTGTCGGACGGATCACACCATCCAGCCTGTCCCAGACCAGCCCTCTACCAGGATTGCACTTCTCAATGCTTGCTCCATTGCAAGCAAGGCTTTTACCCTGAACGACCATTTCGCTAAAGAGAGCTTGGATTTCCTATTCAGTACGGAGATGTGGCACCGTGAGAACGAACACCTTCATCTTAAAGAACTATGCTGCTCCGTGTTTGGAACTCCCCGGCTTTTGCGTCGTGGAGGTGGCCTTGCATTGTTTTTTTTCGGGATTCTTTCAGGTGCAGTTTGATGGACACCGCTTCGTCCGACACCTTTGAGCTGCAGATGTGTAAGGTTGGGAAACTACACCCCTTTACTGTGTTTTAGTTTACCAACCCCCTGGTCCTGCACGTACATTTCTTGATAATTTCTCTGAGTTGTTAACGTCTATCATCAAACTAGATCGGGTTTTAATCCTTGGGGACTTTAATTTGCATATTGATGACCTCTCTTGTTCAACTGCACTTGAACTGTTGACAATTATGGACTCTTTCAATTTTGTACAGCATGTTTCTGGCCCCACGCATAAAAAAGGCCACACTTTGGACTTGTTTTTTTCTTGTGGCCTAAACATTGATAATCTGAGTGTTGAAGATCCTCAAATTAGTGACCATTATTGTGTTTCTTTTAATTTGTCACTTACCTCCATGCCTGCCGTCTGTAATGTTGTAACGACCACTGTTTGTCAGTTTTGGATTTAGTAGCACCTGTTAAAAAGATTTCAGGGTCACAGAAAAGGCCTTTCCACCATTGTGTCCCTGAGCAAGACACTTAACCCCTCGTTGCTCCAGAGGCGTGCGACCTCTGACAATAGCAATTGTAAGTCGCTTTGGATAAAAGCGTCAGCTAAATGAATAATTGATATTGTCAGCCCTGTGTGGAAAAAATAATAAATCTGTCACTTAAATCTGGCTCAGTTCCCAACTACTTCAAACACGCTGTGATGAATCCGATCCTTAAAAAGCCCAATCTTGACCCTTCAGAACCTAAAAACTACAGGCCCATATCTAAACTTCCATTTATCTCCAAAATTTTGGAAAAAGTAGTGGCATGCCAGCTGACCTCCTTTATGGAGCAGCACAACTTGTTTGATACTTTTCAATCTGGCTTTCGAAAATCACACTCTACTGAAACAGCTCTTATCAAAGTCTCTAGCGATGTGATGATGGCAGCAGACTCTAGCCGCTACACTGTACTTGTACTTCTTGATTTGACTTCGGCTTTTGTCACTGTGGATCACGATATATTGATCAGTCGGCTTCATAATGAGATGGGACTATCAGGATCTGTCCTTCAGTGGTTCTCTTCCTATATTCATGACAGAACCTTTAATGTTGCTGTAAATAATGTACAGTCTGAGGTGACCAATTTGTCCTGCGAAGTGGCACAAGGTTCAGTTTTGGGCCCTATTTTGTTTTTACTGTACATTTTGCCACTTGGTCAAATTATCGGCTGTTTCAAGGATGTATCATACTGCTGATCAAGTAGCACCTTGGCTCTCTGGGCCCTTCTGTCAAATCCAGCCTCAGAAACCTGGGGGTTGTGTTTGACCTGGCCATGTCCCTGGAGACACACTCATTCGAAATTGCTTTTATCACCTTAGGAACATCTCTAAAATCCACAAAATGTTGTCAAAGAAGGATCTGGAAATGATAATTCACGCTTTCATATCGACAAGACTCGACTACTGCAACGCTGTTTTTACCTGTCTGAATAAGTCTGCTTTGAACAAATTGCAAATTGTTCAAAATTCTGCTGCTAGACTTTTAACAGGTGCCCCTCAAAGTTCTCATATTACACCAGTCTTATTGGACCTCCATTGGCTCCCTGTAAAATTCAGGATTGATTTTAAGATTTTAGTGCTGACTTTCAGAGCCTTAAATGGTCAGGCCCCACATTACATCCTGGACCTTTTGAAGCCGAATTCCCCTGACCGCACTCTTCGGTCCTCTGGCCAGAACTTACTTGCAGTCCCTAAGACCCGTTATAAGACCCGAGGGGACATGTCATTTCAGTCTGTTGCTCCCAGACTGTGGAACGCTCCTGTCCATGCGTCTGGCAGACACTGTTGTCTCTTTTAAAAAGGATCTGAAAACATGGTCTATTTAAGAAGGCTTTTGGTTGACGGGTTTTCGCTAGTGTCATTTTAATTTTATATATTTATATACATTTTATACTGTTTGTTTTTATTTACTCTTTTGTACAGCACTTTGTGATTTTATCTGAGAAAAGCACTTTATAAATAAACTTTACTTACTTACTTACTTACTTACTTACTTACTAACTTACTTGAAAAGTGATGGGGACATCAGATTAGAGGTGTGACGATACACTTAGCTCACGTGACGGGATGAAAACAACCCTTTCTCAAGGTTTGTTATGTAACATTTCTTGTTACTACCTATTTTTCAATTTTTATTAACAAATGCTTTTAAAAAGTGAAGGAGACAAAATCAGCAATTTCAAAAAGTGATTCCCAATTGTCCCCAGTGTAAATGACATCTGTCATTTCAAGTCAAAGTCCCCATTTTCAAATGGTGAATTTGTCATTTTGAAATGATGCTTTTCACATATTCTTCTGGATCTAAGGTTGTGTTACTTGACAAGAAGCACCCTTGTTCACCCCCCTTCAAGGCGTTTTCAGACAGCAGTAAAGTAAAGCTGCTATTGGATTAGCATGAAAGAGTACGATTTCTGTGCTGCAGGGCACACTGAGATTAAATTTAAGACTTTATCCTCTGCAGTTTTCACATCACTGACCTGGTATGTTGGGAGAGAGAGAGGAACAGAGAGAGGAGAGGAGGGGAGAAAGAGACAGACCGTGGAAATCAATTTTAAACTGGCTGGAAATTTATCTTGGTGGTTCAGTAGCTCTTTTCCAGTGCTCAGGGGAAAACGAAGAGTATGAAGAGAGAGAGAGAGAGAGAGAGAGAGAGAGAGAGAGAGAAATATTTGAATGGAGCACAAATATACATATATACACTCACCTAAAGGATTATTAGGAACACCATACTAATACTGTGTTTGACCCCCTTTCGCCTTCAGAACTGCCTTAATTCTACGTGGCATTGATTCAACAAGGTGCTGAAAGCATTCTTTAGAAATGTTGGCCCATATTGATAGGATAGCATCTTGCAGTTGATGGAGATTTGTGGGATGCACATCCAGGGCACGAAGCTTCCGTTCCACCACATCCCAAAGATGCTCTATTGGGTTGAGATCTGGTGACTGTGGAGGCCATTTTAGTACAGTGAACTCATTGTCATGTTCAAGAAACCAATTTGAAATGATTCGAGCTTTGTGACATGGTGCATTATCCTGCTGGAAGTAGCCATCAGAGGATGGGTACATGGTGGCCAGAAAGGGATGGACATGGTCAGAAACAATGCTCAGGTAGGCCGTGGCATTTAAACGATACCCAATTGGCACAAAGGGGCCTAAAGTGTGCCAAGAAAACATCCCCCACACCATTACACCACCACCACCAGCCTGCACAGTGGTAACAAGGCATGATGGATCCATGTTCTCATTCTGTTTACGCCAAATTCTGACTCTACCATCTGAATGTCTCAACAGAAATCGAGACTCATCAGACCAGGCAACATTTTTCTTCACAAATGTTTTGCTTCATACCTCGGGTTGTAACGAGTGGTTATTTCAGTCAAAGTTGCTCTTCTATCAGCTTGAATCAGTCGGCCCATTCTCCTCTGACCTCTAGCATCAACAAGGCATTTTCGCCCACAGGACTGCCGCATACTGGATGTTTTTCCCTTTTCACACCATTCTTTGTAAACCCTAGAAATGGTTGTGCGTGAAAATCCCAGTAACTGAGCAGATTGTGAAATACTCAGACCGGCCCGTCTGGCACCAACAACCATGCCACGCTCAAAATTGCTTAAATCACCTTTCTTTCCCATTCTGACATTCAGTTTGGAGTTCAGGAGATTGTCTTGACCAGGACCACACCCCTAAATGCATTGAAGCAACTGCCATGTGATTGGTTGATTAGGTAATTGCATTAATGAGAAATTGAACAGGTGTTCCTAATAATCCTTTAGGTGAGTGTACACACTAGAAGGACATGTCAAAAATACTCATCAGTTATGCCTCAGAGAATCACACACAGTAACTATACTTGTTGTTTCCAATTTTATTTATTAGTTTTTTAAAACAGGGACTGTGTACAATAAATGTATTGCACCAGAAATAGCACATTGCTAATTTCCAGAATATATACAATAAATACATATGTAGACTGAACAGTACGTATACATTCAGAGTGGCATAATCAGACCTTAAAGACAACATGACTGTCTTTCAACCATTTTGAACATTCTTTTTAAACTGATTAAAACTTACTCTAATATTTTTAGAGTATTTAACAGTTTTGTTATTTAAGATATTTGTAACAACCTTTCTAACTTTGTGGCAGCAGTTTAGGGAATTTTGAAGTGAGATGTTTGAAAACTTATGTGAAATGTTGGGGTGTCAACACACTTGTTCATTTATTGTATTGCTAGTGCTCTGATTGTGTATCTGTTAGTATCTCAATTCATATCTGGATCTGGATGCAAAACTAATTTAGATTATTATGCAAGCTAGTTACCGGATTTTTTTTTTACTTATTACTAAACCACTATAAATATGCAACATGATAAAAAAAATACCATGTCCTCTGTCTACATCCAAACTAGCAGAGACTTTGAGCTGAATGCTAACATCAGCATGCTAACATGCTATCACTCAGTGGTATTCACTGACCACTGATGATGAAACATCACCCAGCACTGCAGCTTTCACTCATGTTATGTAATTTAAGATGATTCAGTGTGTTTCAGTTTAGATGGTTACTTTAATATTCTATGTATGTCGCACCTAATATTTCTCACTTTGTCCTACATGGCAACATAGCCCCCCAAAAACAGATAAGCTCACTCACTGTTCCCACTGGGGGTTGTGTTTTCCACTTCCCACTCTGATCTGGCTCTCTGATTGGTCGGGGAGCTGTCATGAGCGCCGCTGCTACGTCAACATCAAGTGACAAGGATGTTTGCCGACTGAAGC